>NC_067474.1:153769133-153914133 GCF_947179515.1 Apodemus sylvaticus
CTGGTTTTGTGACAACTTGACATAGGCTGAAGTTATCACAGAGAAAGGAGTTTCAGTTGGGGAAGTGCCTCCATGAGATCCAGCTGTGGGGCATTTTCTCAATTAGTGATCAGGGTTGGGAGGGCCCATTGTGGGTGGTGCCACCCCTGGGCTGGTGGTCTTGGGTTCTGTAACAGAGCAAGTTGAGCAAGCCAGGGGAAGCAAGCCAGTAAGAAACATCCCTCCATGGCCTCTGCATAAGCTCCTGCTTCCTGGCCTGCTTGAGTTCCAGTCCTGACTTCCTTTGGTGATGAACAGCTGTGTGGAAGTGTAAGCTGAATAAACCCTTTCCTCCCCAGCTTGCTTCTTGGTCATGATGTTTGTGCAGGAATAGAAACCCTGACTAAGACACCTGCCTACCTCTCTTCTGCCCATCTATAGGCTGTAGGCATCTTTATTCACCAATCAGAGATAACCTGGGAGGGGGCAAGGTTACGTAGCATCACTAGGGTCTATGTGAGAATCTCCTCCGTAGCACTCTTTGGCTGGCATGTACATCAGTGACTTCCCCAGCCTGTGCCCCCCATGGACTCGGTGGCCCCTCCCACTTCAGAATTTCTAATAGCAATCATTGGCCCATGAGTCTATGTCCACTTGTGAACAACGGTCTTAACCAGCTTTAGTCTCAGCCCAAGCACAGGGCCCAACCCAGTGGCAGGCCTCCACTCTGCGCATGCACAGTATTAGAGTATCTCTTTTCTCTCTTACATCCACCCTTGAAAAGGATCCTATGGGGGGGAGGGGCAGGGGCATGGAGGGGAAAGATGTTTCATCTCAGAAGACTGCAGTATCTCAAGAAAGTGGCCTAACCCCTCAAAGCCAGCTTTTCCATCTGTAAAACGTGGGTCCCAGCTGAGACTCTAGGAGCTCTTGTGGACACAGATGGGACAGTTGTCTTCCACACTCTGCTGCGGAAGGCTCCCAGGTTGCTCCGTTCCACTCTCCCTTCAGTGTTACAAGAGAGTAGATGAGAGTGTATAGGTGTGAGGTGTTTTATAGACATCAACTCCCTGGGGCTCAGGACCCCCAGACTCGGGGGTCGGGGGGGGGGAGGGCTTCCCAACAAACCAGTCCTTCTCAAGGTCTCTGCAGCCACCCCAGGTCAATTAGAAACTGTCTCTTGGAAAGCCAGGCACACGAGTGTTTGAGTATGAACTACAAATGATTCACTCAGTTTAGTGAGGTGTACAATATACCCAGAGCAAGACAAATGAATGAGCGGAGTCTCTTCGACATGACTTTTAGCGATGTATCATGTGAAGAACAGTATGTTCAGATGTACCAGGAAAAAAGGCTGTGGAAAGCGGACTTATTGGGTTGGCTACTCCAGCAGAGTGCAAGGCAGGCAGTATCCACCAGCACCCAATACCTGGGGAAATGGGATTCTTGGACGACCTAGCTTTCTACCCAAGGAGAGTGTACAGTGACCCAGTCACTGTCTTAATCAGGGTTTGTATTCCTGCACAAATATCATACATGACCAAGAAGCAAGGAATCACCAAAAGAAATCAGGACAGGAATGCACACAGGGCAGGAACTTGAGGCAGGAGCTGATGCAGAGGCCATGGAGGGTGCTGCTGACTGGGGAAGCTTGCTTTCCCTGGCTTGCTCAGCCTGCTTTCTTATAAAAGGCAGGAGGACCAGCCCAGGGATAGCACCACCCACAATGGGCACTCCCGAATTGATCACTAATTGAAAAAATGCCTTACAGCTGGATCTCATGGAGGCCCTTCCTCAAGGGAGGCTCCTTTCTCTGTGGTAACTCTAGCTTGTGTCAAGTTGACACACAAAACCAGCCAGCACACACTCACAAGACACAAAAGTGGGTCCCTATTAACCGGTTTGAACAGTCTGGTACCCAGGAAAGGTAATAGCTTGGAAATATCACCTGCTACAACTTGGTCCTGAAGGTGGCACCAGATGTCCCAAAGGATCCCGCAGGTCACAGAGGCAGGAGGGGTTGGTGGAAGCGAGGCAAGGGCTGGGATAGGGGCCCACTCAGAAGCAGAGCCAACGGCAGTGCTGGTTGCACGGACAGTCGCCAGTCAGCCTGGGGCAGGGGAGTTCCGTCTTGCCCCCCAGCACTTCAGAGAAGGTGCCAGAGAAGAAATTGCTGCTGGCGTTTGTCAAGGCAATTTTCGCCCGAGCGTGGCATGCATAAGCTTCTCCTGAGTTTCAACTGGCCAAATTAGCCGCCATCAAAGTCAATTTGAACCTTCGGGCGGGTGGAGGAGGGGCTGAGATGGGGAAGCTGGGGGTCAGGAGGTACGGAGCTGAGTGGCCAGGTGTGGGATGTTCTCAGAGGAGACTTTGGGGTCAGCTACTTCCTAGTGAGAACATTCTTGTAAAAAGTCAGGAAGTAACGCCACCTCACTGGCTCACTCGAGGGCTTTCTCCCCTCCTGCCCACGCTTGTCAGGAAGAGTAGCATCGGCTGGGGAGCACCTGCTTGGAGTGGTGAGGCTGGAGCCTGTTGGTGATGAATATGGTTTGGGTGGCTTGCGGCAAGAGCCGGTGGGGATGTGAGAGGAGACAAGATCAGAATGGATCTAAGAAGAAAGAATATCTCTGTGGGAAACAGAGTGGAAAATGGACTGGGAACGAGGAATCGGCGCACCCTGAGGTGAAGTCATCTATCAGTGGGATGGCCCGCCGGGGATCAGGGAGCATCCAGAGTTGCAAAGACACGTGGCAAAGCCTGTCACAGGCCAGTGTGGAAGCCTTGCACACACTGTGATGTCCTGGCTCAGGGGAAACCTGTCACAGGGTGGGGGGAGGGGGGGCTCTGTCCCTGTGATGCTGTCAACGGGGAGGGGTCTGTTAATGTTAGCATTAACATACCAAGCCTGTCTCGCATCACTACTACCATCACATCAGGCTTTCACAGAGAGCACCTCTCCCCTGACAAATGGGGAAACTGAGGCGGGAACAGGGGTGGGCAACTTCTCCCACTCTTTTTTTTTCTTTTTTTTTCTTTGATATGTTTTTTATTTACATTTCAAATGATTTCCCCTTTTCTAGCCCCCCACTTGCCGTTGGTTATGTGTCGAGTACCTGGGAGGCTGACCCGGGACATTCAGCTGTTACTGGGTGTGTACCGGCTAACCCAGCCCACCTTGCCCTCAGACAGCTTCTATGCAGGTGACTTCCTGGCCTCCATGGTTCCCCCAGGCTACTGAGGACCCAGTCCCTGCATGAACGACCCTGAGATGGCCTCTGCCCTGGTCCCCATGCTACCCTGAGGCACTCAGAGCATGCAGGCTGTTCCCCCAAAGCCCACGCCTGTTGCTCCCTCCCTCCCTCCCTCCCCAGGGGCTCACACGGATCCGCCCACCACCGCCTCCACAGAGAACCTGATCCATGCCACCTGCTCCGGTGCATTTAACATTTTTCTTTACCCTTGCTCGTTATTTACTTAGATAAAGCCACTTTAAAGAAAGAGAGAGAATTTAAATTAGGGCCCCAAATGGCAAGCCAACACAGGTTGCTTTAAATAGACTGAGGAACCATTGGCAAAGAGATCCAAGCCGGAGCATCAGGCCTCTGGCTCACGGAAGGCTTGTGGCCCCACTGAGGCAACACTGTCCTTTTTAGATAGGGCCCCCGCTACACGGTGTAGCCCAGCATAGCCTCTGACACATAATCCCCCTGCCTCAGCCTCACGAGTGAGTTCTAGGGTAACAAGCATGCCCAGCCCAGGCCAGCTCAGCTTCTGGCTTATTATCTTTTGTGCTGAACGGGGAGGTTATAGGGTGGTGGCAGACATCTCAAGGTGGCTGCATCCCCTGAGGTGTTGTCCTGGGCCGGGAAAGACCGCCTGGAAAAGGAAAGATACAAGAGCATCTGCCCCAACCTGCTTAGAAGCAGTACCTGCCCCCACTTCAAAGGAATACAGCACAGCCCCGCCCACCCATGGGCCTTGCTGAGGTAGAAATGTCCCTACAAACGAACAATCCCTCACAGCTGTCAGCCACCAGCACCTATGACGCTCTGGCCACGTGGAGACTAAATTTCATTAGTTCTGTTACATGGACACTGAGAGACTTTATTAAGTGTTTATCTTTATATTTATGTGTCTAAGTGTGAGTTTGTATGTAGGTGTATATGTGTGCATGTGTGTATATGTATGTTTATATGTATGTATGTATTGTGCATGTCTATGTGTGTGAATTTGTGTGCATGTGTATTCATGTGTGTGTATCTATGTTTGTGTATATGTGTGCATGTGTGTATATGTATCTTTGTATTTATGTGTGTATAGTGCATGTTGATGTGTTTGAATTTGTGTATATGTGTATGTGTATGTTTATGTATATGTGTGTATATATGTATGCTGGTATGTATGTGTGTTTGTGCGCATGTCCTTATGTGTTTGTGTGTACGTGTGTATGTGTGTGTGTACGTACGTGTGTATGTATGTATGTATGTATGTATATGTGTGTTTGTGTGTGTATGTGTGTATGTACATATGTGTGTATGTATGTATGTATATGTGTGCATGTGTGTATATGTATCTTTGTATATACGTGTATATAGTGCATGTTGATGTGTTTGAATTTGTGTGTATGTGTGTATGTTTATGTATATGTGTGTATATATGTATGCTGGTATGCATGTATGTTTGTGTGCATGTCCTTATGTGTTTGTGTGTGTGCATGTGTGTACGTACATATGTATGTGTGTATGTATGTATGTATGCATGTATGTATATGTGTATTTGTGTGTATTCATGTGTATTTGTGTGTGTATAGTTGTATCCCCCAAAATCCATGCAGACACATGTGGAAGCCAGGGGCTAATACTGGGATGTCTGTTTTCAATTTCTTCTCCACAGCTCCTCAAGGATCCGGGAGGCTCTCTTTAGGCTAACCCGTGAGATCAGCAAGCCCCTGGGATCTGCCTGCTCCTGTCCTCCCTCCCCCCAGTCCTGGGATTATGGGTGTACACAGTCCCTGGCTTTCTCATAGGTTCTGGGGATCGCACAGTAAGTATCTACCCGTCTCTCTGGGTCCACAGCCATGGCTTCCAACGCCTGTGGCCCTAGACTCTAAGTCCCAGGAAGGCCAGAACAAGCCACGCATTCTCCTTTGGATTTCCAGAACTCGACATGGTGCCTGGTCCTGGAGCCCTTCTATCTTCACCTACTGCATGGGGAGGAGACAGAGAGGAGACAGGGACGGGAGGGAAGATCTAGCTGGCTCCTGATCTAAGAAGCCACTCCCTGCCCTTCAGGCTAGCCTAGGGGCCACCTACCCTGCCCTCTCAGACAGCTCTAGCCTCAGGAGCCGCCACACAGGTTGCCTAGCCTCTGCCTCACCCCACCTGGAGCTCCCCAAGCAGGCGTCAGGCCCATCCCCCGCACCCCACCCACACCGCTCCCCCTCCCAGCAAGTAGCGACCCACTTTTCAGCAGCAGAAGGGAACAAAGAGGTCTTTGTGAAGTGGCCATCACTGTTGTCCCCACCGAGCTCCTCCCGTGCTCCTCCCGCCCCTGCCTGGGACAGTAGGTGCCCAGTGACAATTAGCAGCTGTTCACCTGCTCTCCGGAGCTAGGCACCTGGCCTTTGGCTATTCTATAGCTTGAATCTCTGCTTGACGAAATACCAGCCAGGCTGGCTCAGGCCCTCGAGGAGGCACAAGTGCCAGCTACAAATGCCGTTGCCAGCGCCCTGCCTTTCCCCTGCCTGGCCTTTGTGCCCCAGAGCCTCTGTGCTGCCCATCCAGCCCAGCAAAAATGCCAGGGCAGCCCAGAGATGCCTTTCTTTTGGGTGAGGTGAGCAAGAGGGAAGGAAGGACAGACGGAGCCGGCTGGGGAGACAGAGTCCAGAACTAGAGACAAACAAGGCCACCAAAGGAGCCTCTGCTGAAACAGAAACAAAAGGGCAAAGGGGACAGCCTGGGAAAGGACCACACCCAGCAGCTCAGACGCCTTACCCTCTGGTGGCTCATGTGATTTATGAGGCTGGGGACTGCCCACACTAGTCCCCCCCCCCCCCCCCCCCGCGTGCCATGTGCTGCCAAATCCCCACCAAGCTCTAGAAAACCCCACAACTCTTCACACTGGGCTCTTCAGGCATGGGAAACTGGAACATGCCCCTCCCCCATCTCTGCTTCACCCTACATGTGCCTATATGCGCTTACAAAACAGGCCTTCCTATCGCTTGCCTCCGGGTTCATGTTATAAACAGGGGGGACAAGCCGGGTCAGGTGCTCTAGGGTCCAGCTTACTGAGAGGCTGAGGCAGGAGGATTGTGCAAACTCAAGGCCAGCAGAAGCAATTTACTCAACCCCTGTATGAAAAAGAAAAAGGTCTAGGTATGGTGGAGCATGCCTTCATTCCCAGCACTCAGGAGGCAGAGGCAGGAGGATCTCTGTGAGTTTGAACCCAGCTTGGTCTACACTAAGAAGCTCTAGGACAGCCAGGGCTCCATAGATAGATTCCATCTAAGCAACAACAACAACAAGACAATAATAATAACAAAAAGTGTTGTAGGAGGCGAAGCTCAGAAGATCAGTCACCTATCACACACCAGGCCTTGAGTCCCGAAATAAGTAAAATATACAAAATAAAAACAAAACAGTGAGGAGAACAGAAACCTCCCCTCTCCTCCGACTCCAGCACCCTGCAGCTCCAAGAGTTTGGAACTTAGTAGGTTCTTTACAATGCCAGCTGGGTCTGTACTGCTTCACCTTGTCTGCGCACTCACTGGGCGGAGCTTGTGGGCGGAGCTTGTGGATACAGCATCCCGCACCTCACACACCTGACCTACACACACCTGACCTACACACGGGCTCCCTCCTGTCACCTGACATGCCTGTCCCAGCAGCCCTCCCCGATTTGTGCCTTAGGAGAAACCGAGGCTCAGAGTGATGACTGCTGCCATTGGGGCACATGTTGAAGCCAAGACCTGAGCAGTCCAGTGCCTTCTAGAGATGTAGAATTTTCTCCACAGCCAGCCATCAATCTTGGCTCTGGTTTGGACTGTGCGGCCATGGAAGCTCCCAGTCAGAATATTGGGAGCCATGGGCAGTCCCTGAAGGGTAGGGTACCTCATCTCTGGGGAGCCCCAACAATCATTCATCACCCAGCGGAGGTTCCACAGAGCCCCCAGATACAGGGCTAAACTCACTTTGGCTCCCAGGTTCCAAGTACTGACCAGATCCCAGGCCTGGCTAATACAAGGCTCCAGCTGCCACCCATCCTCACAATCTAATGCCCCTTCCCAGGCTCAGTGGTATAATTCTGTTCTTCCATCTTTCTTGGATGCCTATCAGGCATGTCTAACGTCTCGACAGTGAAAGACATTGCAGTAAAATATCACACACACACACACACACACCCTCTTAAGACTTTACTCGATAATTTCATGTCTAGCCACATTCTTAGCAATTTGAGGCTGGGTATGACCCTGTGCCAACCCCTTGACCAAGAGCACTCATGGACTCGGCTGTGCTGTCATCCTCAAAGCCTTCCTGAACGAGCTCTCCCGTCTCCAGGCCGTCCCTGCGTTGCCTGTTGAATGGTTTACTCTCTCTGACTGTTTTCAAGCCAGGCAGTGCTATGCGGGTTGTCCCCACCCTCGGGATCCTCCATAAAGGTCCCTTTGCGTCTGAGGTAGCTGTTATTAGTGGAGGGCATCTGCTGATAGATGCAAAGTCAGCTTGCAAGGGGGGCAAGTGATAGATGGGTGGGTCCGTGCAGCCTGTGGGAGACTTCCGGACCCCCTCCCTCCCCCCAGCCCAATGCATGGGGAGTACGTCGTATAAAAATCTCACCATTCCTCCAGCCCCTGCTTTTTAGTTGTTTATGTTTATTTATGTGAAGCAGGATCTCCTGCAGCCCACACCTGCCTCAAACTACGCCGGCCTGCTGGTGCATGCTAGGCCAACACTCTGACTGAGCCACCCCTCTGTCCCTGGCTCTTGCTTTTTAAAAGATGAAGAAGCTAAGACCGAGGTAGGCAGTGAGAAGCCCAGGTATACTGTGCCAGGCAGAGGCCTTCTCTGAGCCCAGTTCAGATAGAGACCGGAGCCCATGGCCGCTGAGCACTGGGCCTTAGGGAAGAGATGGAGGCGGAGCCAGCAGGCCTAGCTGTCCTGACTAGCATTTTCCAGATGGTTCTTCTGGAGCCCTGGTTATAGCGCTGACCACTTCTGGATGTCAGTGTGCCCAGCACATCCAGTTTCTCATCAGTAATTCAGAGCTAAGGAGGGACAGGTAGAGAGATGCCTGGGGGGAGGGGGGAAGCCTGCCTTCTTGTTGCAGGGTAGCCTTGGGTAGGACACAGGTGCTACCCAAACCGCATAGCCTAGTCTTCAAAATGGACACCCATCTCACCAATAGGGGTGGTGGAGAGAGCAGCACCAGGAGACAAGCCAGGCCCAGGGACGAAATCTTTCATTCATCTGACCACTCCGATGACCCACCAGCCTTCTGCAAGGGAGCCTGTTGTCCCAAGAGCAGAAGGCTTTTGTTACCAGGAAGTTTGCTGGTAAATCCAGTTCAACCACACAAGCTGCAAACCTTCTCAGGCCCTTTTATGGAAACAGAAAGCTGCCTGCTAGGTCCTCTAAGCCAGGACATGAGTATCTAAGCATTATAGGTGACTTATTGATCCAAATAGCCCTGTGCCTGAGCACCCACTACATGCTAGGATAAGACACAATAATGAACAGAGACAAACAAGTCATTCCCCTGCCCCACCCCGTCCCACCCAGCAGAGGTGATGGTGTGGGTCTCAGACAGCACTCAGTGGGGCTTGGCCTCCAGGGAAAGAAGGATCACAGGCACGGGGCCAACTACCTCCAGCCAGTGGACAGCACACGGTCTTCCCAGTGTGACTGGGAGCAGTGTAATCCTGTTTCATGAACAGGGTCCACTGCTGTTCTTCGCAGGAAGTTGACACGGATTCCAGTTTCAGAGGGGCTGAGGAGGAGACTGGGGAGGTCTCCACCCAACACCCGCCTCTTGAGCTGGATGTGCTCAGAGGGGACTGTGGCTAACACAGGGACCTCCCCACCACACCAGAACCCTCAGGCTATCAAATGCTCTAACTGGCTCCATCTCAGCCCCTCCCTGAGAGGCAGATCTCCTCAACACCAGGCCTTGGAAATGGCAGAGGGCAGCTTCTGAGGGCCTCATTGGCAAGGAGAGTGGTTCTCTCTCTCTCTCTCTCTCTCTCTCTCTCTCTCTGTCTTCTTGACTCTGAAGACTGTTCGGGTTCCAGAGAGCATCTAATGTCTGAGGTCTTACCTGAGGGCCACAGCTGCCTGTCTCTGAGGCCAGTTCTCCCCTAGAGACACCCGAGTATGTCGGGGAGCAGCTCTGGCTGGAGTCATGCAACCCAAGGAGGCTCGGCTCCCTTACTAACATGCAGTCTGGAAACCAGTCACCTCTGAACAAGTCCAGCTCAAGAGGCGCGTGTCTAGTCAAAGTGAGAGAAGCTCTGTGTACCTAGGAGTGGAGAGAGGCCTGGCAGACATGACAGCTTCCTTCCCTGGCTGAGACGAGCCCACACTTCAGGACTCCGTCCTGTCGTTTCTCTGCTGCCTCCTGTCCGAGCTAGCGTCCAGGAGAGGCTTCTGCAGAACTTTGACCAGACAGCAGACCTTGGGGAATAAGCTCCTCCCTCTTGCCTCTGACCCACTGGAAGCATACACAAGAGGCCGGACACCCTGTTTGCTCCCTGGAACTTATTCCTAAAAGGGGGCACCTCCTAGGGGTGACACCACAGGAGTCACCATCTGTGGTTGAAATGGAAGGCCCAGCACCCTTAGCACATGTGCCAAGTGGCTGCATCTGCCTCCCAGGAGGACAGTGTGGCTGTGTGCTGACTGCTTCAGGCCCAGGCCGAGAAGAGACTCCAAGTCTCTACTCACAGAGAAGATTAGCCGTTTGTGGCTGTTTTAAAGAATGGGGAGAGAAAGGAAGGGAAAGGGAGGGGAGGGGAGAAAGGGGGGAGGGGGGAAGGAATGGAAGGAGAGGGAGGGAGATGGGAGGAAGGGGAGGGAGGGGAGGTAAGAGAGGAGAGGAAGGGGAGGGAGGGAAGAGGAGAGAAAGGAAGGGAAGGGAGGGAGAGAGGGGGAGGGGAAGGAATGGAAGGAGAGGGAGGGGGAGGGGAAGGAGAGGGAGGGGAGGGAGGGAAGGTAAGGGGTAAGAGGGAGGGGAGAGAGGGGAGGGGAGGGAAAGGAAGGGAAGGGAGGGGAGGGGGAGGGTATGAGACAGGTGTGAAGGGATGGGAGGAAAACATTCAGGAAGGATGGGAAGGGAAGGGAGGGAAGGCAAAGGAAAGGAATGAGAGAGGGAAGTAAGGGAAGGGAAAGGAAGGGAGGGGGAGGGGAGGGAAAAGAAGGGAGGGGAAGGGAGGGAAAAGAAGAATGAGAGAGACCTTCATCTCTTCGGGAACATGTCTACACACACATACACACACACACACACACACACAAACCCACACACAGTGGGATGAGGTCATGCCTGTTGGCCCTTCTCTTCTCAGATAACACCCTGCCCCCAGCAGATGCCCACTGATTTTCTTACCGATGACAGCGTCTACCAGGGACACGCCCTCTCCCATCTGTGCAGATGAGCACACACTGAACAATCCTGTCACCTTGGGTTTGATGAAGGATGAGGTGTGCACACTGAGACCTGGATCCTCAGTCACCCTCAGGGCGGGGTCCGGGGAGGGAGGGGAGGGAGGATGGGGGAGGGAGGGGGAGGGAAGGGGGGGAGGATGGGGGAGGGAGGGGGAGGGCCAGTCTTCCCAGGAGGCAGAGCCTGGGCTGGAGTCAGCACGGTGCTGACCCCTGCTCACCCCTTACTGACTGGGTGACTTTGGCAGTCCCTTAACTCCCCAGAGTCTCAGTTACGTCCTCTGCAAAACAAGACTAATTTTATGTCTCAGAGACGGAATAAGTGTTAAAGGAACCATGAAAGAAAAACAGCGCGTGGCTGGAGAGCTCACCACTCCTTCCTCCACTCCGCAAAGGACCCACCTCCCGTGGGGCGGGGCTGTAAGCATCAGTCAGGAGAGCCAGGCATCCTGAGGGCCCCTGGCAGGCAGCCTTGGCCTGCACACTTGGAAGTCTGCTGCCAGAGGGAACAATGGAAAGACATTCCCCGGGCAAGGCCAGGAGGGAGCTAGAAGGAGCTCTGCTTGCCTGGGACTGAAGAGAGGAGCCTCAGTGTCCCAATCTGTAACAATAGGTTTATAAAGCCATCTTGCCGTGGAAATGAGGACACTTTAATACAATGGAAGCTTTGGAAGAGAAAAGCCCAAATTCAAAACACCACCCAATTCCAGGAAGGGAGTGGTCTTGGATCGCTTTAAAAAACAAACAAACAAGCAAACAAACAAAAAAACAACCGTGAACAAAGACTATTCCAGCTCTGGACACTGACCTCTAGGGCAGAGCAACTGCATAGCTCCCTGCCCAAGGATCTGGGATACTAGGGGTAGAGATAAAAGTCACAAAATTCAGTGGCCCCCCGAAGCGGAAAGTCACTCTAAACCTAACTGAAAAGCCCCAATTATATAAGTTCGATCTTCCAGGAAAATGGTCTTGGGTGTGAGGGGGCGTGGTTTGTAAAGGGGCGGAGCCACGGGGACGTGGACCGGTGAGAGAGCCAGGCCTCATTCAGTCCCCTGTGGTGGACGTAGAGGCACGGAGGAGTGTGGTGCCCCCAAGCGGCAGGGCTTAGACAGCACGGAGAGAGGACCATCGTCTACCAGACCTGACGACACCCAGCTGCAGAACAGGTGCTTGCAGGCCCGTCCCACCCCCTCGATCCCTCCCCCCAGCACCCCACCTCTCCCCGCTCCCCAGCACGGGATCCGCCAGGCCAGATCTCTGGACCCCTTTAGCTCTAATTAGGTCTTCCCAGAGCCCACTGCTTTCAGTGGAGACTGCTTCAGAGTGTAGCCAGGCAAGTCCAAAGAGCCTCCTCTCCATCTCCCTCCTCAGCCGGGCGCACTTTCTCTCTTTAGGGTCACTGCGCAAGTTCAAATGTGCAGCTTCCTAGTGCCCAGTTCGGGGAGTCCGAACTGGTCACGTCGGAGACTTAGAGAAACGGGCTTTCTTGGGAGAGCCTGGTGGTAGGGAGTGGGGTACGGGAGTGCCGCAAAGGGTGAGTTGCTCTTTTGCTCTGCCACCACACTGGTCGTACCCCTCCCGCAGCAGTGACTGTGTCCCCTCTCGACGAAGGCCAGTGAGTTTCTGGGTGCGATGCCTGAATCCACCCTCCCATCTCTTCTTCGGCATCCCCCGGCTGGTTGGCTCCTCCAAGCTACGCCAGGTGCACAGACCGTGTGCATCGCCGCCGCCTGCAGGAAGGGCGCCCTCCTCCGGCCCAGCCCACCCGTCACGCTCGCGCGGACTCTTCCTCTTGCTCCCACCTCGCACGGTGGCATCTAGCTTGAAAAGGAAACCTGGATCCCACCCTGAGGATTTCGCACCTCTATAGAGGAGAGGAGCCTTGGGCGCCTCGGGGGTCCCTGCGCCATGCACAAAGTTTCGAGTCCGGGATCTGGGCCTGCGAAGCTGAGAGGAGGCATGTACCCCCACCCACGTGCCCTGGTTCCACGCGTTCAGCCCGGCGCCTGGAGCAAGCCTTCCCCGCAGCCTGCAGAAGCTGGCGAGCCGAGTCAAAAGCTCTGAGGCGCCGGAAAAGCTCTCCGCAGCCAAGCCACAGATTGGGGCTTACTGCTCAGGCGCGATGGGGTCCTCCTGACGCAGTCGGGGTTCCCTACCCGGTCCCCTCCCCTCCCCCCACTTCGTTACACCATGCGCATCCCAGGTTGAGAAAAGGGGGTGCTTCCCGTTCGGTCCCCAACCCCCAATCCCGCTCCCTGCAGCGTCCAGGTGAGGGCTCCAGTGCCTTTCCACAAAGCCTAGTTAGTGTCTTCTCGGTGGCGCTGGAACCCAGATCCTCCCACTTAGAATCTTCCCCTCTAGAGACATCCATCTCAAAGAGGGAGCTCTTGTCCCCAAAGTTACAGCGAAATTTGATAGACTTCAGAAAGTGTTTGCACCCAGAGAGGGTAGAAGGGACAGAGTATCTGCCTGACTTTCCTTTGGGTCACGCTAGCCCCTCCCCCACTGCCTACAAGACCACCTCCCAAGGCTCAAATTCTCCCGTCAGCGGACCAAGCTCTCTTCAAAGACTTAGGCAGTTGAAGGGTGTAGGTTATTTTAGAGGCATGCCCCTTAGAGGACAATATCAAAGCTCAAATAGGTTTTTCTCAGTATGCGGGACAAGAACTGACCCTCCACCACGGCCGAAATGGGACAGAGGCCAAGGCTTCACCTGAGACAATGCCTAACCCTCTCCCACCTCCCAGCTCTGCTCTGATTTCAACACCGGTAGTTGGTTGTAAATTGACCTGGAGAAGGAGCCCCCCCAACCCCCACCCCCGCCCCGCCCTCTGGATTTCCCACCTATGACTCTGTTGGCCCTGCCTCCGCCCTGCTGGGCTGGCATCTGCCCCCTGTTCCCTGCCGGGAAAGCACTGGGGCGTCAAGTTCGACTTCCACATCATTTAAGACCCACCAGAGGGCAGCGCTGTGTAGGATGCCCCTCCTCCCAGGCAGCCCCAACCAGGCACTCTAGAACTGCCCCGCACTGCTGGTTCTGGGCGAGCCTTTGAGCTCCAGTTTCCTTCCATCTGGTTCAGCCTAGCCCGTGACCAAGCCCATGCGGGGCACACACAGGCACGAGTCATACTGTTGGACCCCCTCCAGCCTCAGATGTGACCACAGTTCCCTGTCCACCAGACACCCAAGTTCTCTTCATCCGCACCTGCTCCCAGACCGAAAGCTTCTAGGACCTGAAGCCCAGTACTTCCACGTGTAGGTCGGTGCACTCCTCCTGCCTAGCTATAACAGAAATACAGTCACCGGCTGTCTCTCAGCTCTCTAGAGACCAGCAAGCACACCCGGGATCGGCGCGAACCGCCACACCTCAGACACCCTTTCCTTAACAGGCTCACGCCTGCAGCGACGCTCACACACTTACCCTCATGAAGGAGTTCACACCCCCAAACACTCAGACTTTCTCTCTCACCTCTCCATGTAAACTGATCTAGACTCTCTGTTACCCCTCTCACACACAGAGACCCACACGCCATCACACAGACGCATGTAAAAATGTACTCCCGTGCCCTCTCCTCACATAGCTGATTCTCGGACACTCACAGACCCAACAAAGACATCACACACACACACACACACACACACACACACACACACACACACTGGCACAGACCCACGAGGGCTTTATCCAAAAGATCTATCCTCTCTTGCCAAGCTTCGCTGCACAGAAGCCCTCCTGGACTGTGTCTACAGCCCGAGACTCCCAGAGCCACCCGGGCCCGCGCCCTTCTCGGTCCCCGCGCGCATCTCCCGGCCCCGGGCTCCCGCGGGCGCCCGCACACTCACCGCGCGCCAGGTCCAGGATCGCGGTGAGCAGCAGGCAGGAAGCGCGGCGGAGGCTTGGAGCAGCTCGCATGGTGCCCGGGAGCTGACGGCGCTGGCCGAGGCGGCGGCGGCTGCGGCGGCGGCGGCGATCGCGGTTGCGGCGATGGGTCCCCTCGCCATGGGCTCAGAAGCGCTCGTGACCCGGGCCGCCGGCCGTGGCGGTGACGAGCGGCGAGAGGAGCCGCGGGGAGGTCCCCATGCTACCGTGGCCCAGCCTGCAGGCTAACCCGGGGCTGCCCTGGGCTGTACCGGGATGCTCCGGGATGCACCACCAGGCTACTCTGGGCTGTACTAGGATGCTCCGGGATGCACCAGACGCACTGGCTGCTCTGGGCTGCACCGGACCTGGCTGGGGCGCTCAGCTGCTCCTGGCTGGTCGGCTGCGAGCGGCGCCCACGGCGGCCGGAGTCGGATCCGTGGCGGCAGCGGCGGAGTTTGGAGCCGAAGCTCTTGCCCGCGCCGCCGCGCTCTGCCCCGCGCTCGCTCTTCTCGCGCCCCCTCCTCTCCCTCCTTCCCTGCCGCCCCGCCCCCGCCCCCCGCCCCCCGCGCTGCGCTCGCTGCCGTATTCTACAGACTTTTCTTTAATCCGTTCTGGGCTGTTCGGCTCTCGTCCGCTAAGCCGATTTATTGCAGAGAGGAGAACTCGCCCCCTCCCCCTCGGCTTCTACCCTCTGCTCTCCCCCCTCCCCAGTCACATCACAACTGCTTGCTTGTGAGCCGCATCCTCCCATACACACACACACACCATGCTTCGCTCCACCCGAATCCTCCCACCCCCCTCCACCTGGCCGTGTCCCTGGACGCCCCTTTTCTCGGCTTGGTGGATGCAAGCACCCTTCCTCCCTCCAGGAGAGAGACGCTTTCCCCGGAGGGATGTGAGTCTTCAGGGCTGGCTTGGACACCTATGAACGCTCTCTTTAGGGGCTCCAGGGCTTCAGCGTTCCACAAATAAGGGCTACCCTTCAGTCCGCGCCCCGTGCAGTACAGTTAGCTGCATTGTGCATGAAGGCAGGACCACCGGGCAAGGAAGGCACCGACTTTTTCTTCTGTCAGAGATCAAGATGTCACCTTTTTACAAATCAGGTCTGCTGTCCCCAGCTCCTCCACCTGAGAACCGGGGTGGGGTTGAAACGTGTGTCAGATCGTTGCTTTGATAGCGACCCGCAGATGTGCACACACCATTGAGCCTGGACCCTGGAGTCTCCCACGTGAGGAAGATGCGGGTGCTCCTAGCTCTTAGGGTGGGGGTGGAAGTGATGGAGCTATACAGGAGGAACCAGGAGTTAGACCGGACAAGTTCCAAAATGAATGGCAGAACCAGAGAGTGAATCTGAGTCCCCCAAACCAGGACCCAGGTCTCCTTATACCGCACTCTCCAGGGAAGTCCCAGCTCCCCTAGCTTTACTGTGCTGCTGCATCCTTGATGCTCAGTTTACCCAGATGGGCAATGGGTACACTGTCAGTCAGTCCCACCGGCTGCAGTCCCTGGGAGAGGAGGCGGGCAGTGAGTAATGGCTTGCCAGGCGCTGCTGGGAGAGACATGTGCCAGGATGCTCCGCGGAGTGACCCACTCCCCTCCTTTGCCCTCTGCAGCCTTGGCAGCACAGGGCCTTTCAAGGCAGCTAGCTAGCTGCAGGCTCAGGGTCGCTCAGCCTCCCTGCTCCTGGGAAGGAGAGATTTGCATTTATTTAGATCTGAGCGAATACGTTCACCTGACAGGCTTTAGAATGATCCTCTCAGTAAAATAATAATAATGATCGTAATAAACCCTTATAAATAGGTGTTTGATTACAGTTTGTCCCTACGTGGGTATTTTTTTTTTTTTTGAATCAGACTAATTGGTTGCTAGCCTGATTGGGCTGGATCTGGCTTGAACACTGGAGTCTTGGGCCTTTATCCTTTCCCTGGCTGTTCTCCACTCCTCTTGCTCCTCCTCCAAGTCTCATCTTCCCCAAGCAGCTGAGGATGAGCCTGAGGACATCCCCCCCACCCCTATATTCTTCCTCCGCCCCCACCCCCCAAGCCAGCCGTGGGAAGAGCACAACCCTTGCCTGTCTGCTTCTGCCAGTCTATCCCTCCCATCTCTCTACTTCTGGCTCAGGAAAAAGCTATCCAGGATTCTAAGCCCTCGGCGTGAGAGGTTCCCTGACGGAAGAGCTTCAAGCCCAGATGCCACCCCCTTGTGCTGGGCTAGGCTTACAGGAAACGCATGCATTGCTGTGTGGCCTTTCATGCTCTTGGAGTCCAGTTGCAACGGGGGAGGGGGGGGGGGGAGCCAGGTGATGGAGAACAGGCACAGGCAAGGCTTCTGCAGGTGAAGGCCAAGTGGGTGTGGCTTCCTGGCCCCACCTACCCAACACTTGGGGGAGGAGCTGAAAGGAGCAGGTAGTGCCTGTAGCCTCTGCCTACATTGGGGATGCTACCCCCTCAGCCCCACCTTTCACCAGCTGGGAGAGAGGGCCAGGGTGCCCTCTGAGAATGGCGTCAGTGGAGAGGGTGGAAAGAAGAAAAGAAGTTTGAAACCCAGGAAGTTTGGTTTCACGGATGAGAATCTTGGACCTGGCGTTTTTATACCTCAACGGACCCACCTCTATTCCCAAATCACCTTTGCTACCCACGCTGTCCTTGAACATTACCCTGTGTAAAAAGTACTGCTCACCCTCACCCGTGGCGCATAGTAGGTCTTCACTGAGTATGGGATGGATGGATGGAAGAATGAACGAAAGGCTGAATGAGGTCAGACCATTGGCTGGTTTGTTCATTAGCTCTGAGCTCAAGCTGGTACTCGGTGGGAGCTCAGAGGGAAGCTGTGGCCATGAACGTTCTCAGAGATCCAGGATTGTGAAGCCCAACCCGGCCCACCAAAGAGAAGACATCCGGCCCAGGTGCAGAGTTGGTTTCCTAAGGGACCAGGCTGCCAATGCATTCCTATTACCATAAGGTAATGATAAAGCAACAGCCCGCCTCCCAGCTCGGCCAAAAGCCCCGCCCCTTCGGCGCCATAAATCACAGCTCTGGAGCCCTTTCTTCTGCTGCATAGAAAGGCGACTCCGAAGCGCAGTCAGTTAACAGGGTAACTTAGGCAAAGCAAAAGTCACCCAGGGCAGTCACAGCCTTTTAATTTAGTTTATTTCTACTAATGGGTCTGCTGTCCGGCTTGCAGTTTGCTGTCCTGGCACTCAGATCCTTGAGTCACAGTGGGCCACGCCTCTCTCTTGGGCTCTGGTCCAGTAGGAACCGTGGCCCTCTAGGCAGCCAAGGTGCAGCTCTCTGACTGCCGGCTCGCAGCAGTGAGTGGGCCTCGTCCTCTGTCCTCGGTGCTGACATGGGCTCTCCCGACAGAGGGCGCTAAAGCAACCTTCTCTGCCCTGTTCCAGGCATGGCCTCCCAGAGGTCACGATGGGGCTTTAAGTTCTCCTCTCCAGGGAGAGGGTACCAGTGGCTCTCACAGCCCTGTTTCCAAAGGGTGGGCTTTGCAGGTTTGGGGACAACTACTTGGTGGAGTAGAGAGAATATGAGGACCTGCCTCTGCTGGGCTCTGTCAGAGACTTCAGCTTGTGATGCAGTAACACATCAATGTGTGTGCGGCATGACTCCTATTTTACAGATAAGAAGACCGAAGAGCAGAGATGTGAAGCAAGTGTCCCGGTACACAGCTAGCGAGGGATTCGGGTTCGAATGCAGGGTCCACCTCAAGGCTAGAGCTTCTGCATGCTCTCCTTGGCCATCTGCAATAGCCACACGGGGATCCACATGCATGCACAGGGGCTCACGTGTGAATACACACACATGCCAGATGGAAAACTTTCACGAGTCCATTGTGTCTGCTTATTGTATCTCATCTAATCATCACGAAGGTCCTCCATTGTGTGTGTGTGTGTGTGTGTGTGTGTGTGTGTGTGTGACTTACAGATAAGGAAACTAAGCCACAGAGATGCCAAACAAATCATAAAGATAGAGTAAGGCAGTGGATTCAGAGCATAGGCACCAGGTATGGACTTCCCTGTGCTGGGAGGATCTCTCTCTCTCTCTCTCTCTCTCTCTCTCTCTCTCTCTCTCTCTCTCTCTCTCTCCTAGCTTCTCTTTATGCTGGCCATCAACACCACCAGCACACATCCCAGGCAGGACCAGCTCTTTAACGTTTATCTAAATTAAACACAACCAGAAATGATGGCACTACCCAAATCGATTGTGAGCCAGCCACTCGGAATTAAGTCTTACATCTCGTCCTTAACAGACTTGGCCCATCTACACCGTTAAACTTCCACATATTCTCCTAGAAGAGGATGCCACAGGCTGCAGTGGTAATCTCTGGAGATATATACAGGGGTGTTACGTATCCTTCACCCAGAGGAGGGAGTGGGAGGCCAGTGTTCCCCAAACTAGGTTTCACACACAGACCATTTGTGAGCTTGTAATGAAAATTCTTCAAAAGAGGGTTTCATGGCTGAGTCTATGTGGAAGATGCCAATAGTTTCCTCTCCACCCCCAGGAGCACAGTAAAGGCTCTAAGGAGTCCTGAAGTCCTTTCCCTTCCTGTTCCTTAGCTTTGTTGAGTGGGAATCTGCCTTTGCGTTACACCCCTCTTCTTATCAATTCTTATTAATATCTGTGCCCCCAGGTGTCTGCGGGTGGCAGACAGGTGACACCAATAGCAAATAGAATGACCCCTGCAGACTTTGACATGTGTCACTAACTAAACACAGCCTGCTTGTTTGGATGCTTTGCTCGTACTAGTTAATCAAGTTCTGCACAGTCACATGGAGCAAAGTCTGTCTGTGGGTCCATAGAATACACACAGAGGTGAAGGGACAGACAGTGAAGTCATTGCCTAACATTACCTACTTGGTGTATGACAAAGCTGGCATCTAAAAAATAGATGATCCCTCGCTGACCGGCCTCTCTGCTTTCTGATCTATGTTTCCAAGCCCATTCTCTCCAACCCACCCTCTTCAGTCTGCTCTCCATGCTGCTGCTGGAGATGTCTGCTCTCTATCCTCATGGGACATTGTGTGCAGGACCACAGGTGATTCATCCAATCATCTGGGACAAGAAAGATGGGAAGTGACTGTTGGAAGGATGGATGAATGGATAAATGAATGGTTGGATGGATGCTTGGATGGATGGATGGGTGATGTTGGATGGATGGATAATGGATGGATGGATAGATGATGGATAAATGGATGATGGATGGATGTTTGGATGGATGGATGGATGGATAGATGGATGATGATGGATGGATAAATGAATGGTTGGATGGATGCTTGGATGGATGGATGAATGGGTGATGTTGGATGGATGGATGATGGATGAATGATGGATGAATGGATGGATGGATGCATGCTTGGATGAATGGATGGATGGGTGATGTTGGATGGATGGATGATGGATGATGGATGGATGGATGGATGATGGATGATAATAGATGGATGATGGATGAATGATGGATGAATGGGTGGATGGATGCTTGGATAGATGGATGGATGATGATGATAGATGGATAAATGAATGGTTGTATGGATGCTTAGATGGATGGGTGGATGGATGGATGGATGAATGGATGGATGGGTGATGTTGGATGGATGGATGATGGATGATGGATGGATGGATGGATGGATGATGGATGATAATAGATGGATGATGATGAATGATGATGGATGGGTGGATGGATGGATGATGGATGGATGGACAGATCATGTATACACAGATGGAAATGAATAAAAGGATGGGGGATGAATGGAAAGTATAGGTGATAGAGGTAGAGCATTTATGTATGAATGGATAAATAGACAGATGTTTAGCCAAATAGATGGACACAAAGGATAATAGATAGATGAATAGATAGACGGATGAGTAGACAAATGGATACATGGACTTCTGAGTGATGGGTAGATGGATGGATGAGTGGATGGATGGGCAATGGAGTGGATGAACAGGTAGACAGATCAGAGAAGGCTTGGTAGGTGCACACAGAGGTGGTGTGGATGGATGAATATAGATTAGAAAATATCAGCAGGATTTATTCTTTTCCTGTACACTGCACTGTCTGGCTGTGAAGGAGCAGGGCAGCAGATGTCAGTCATTACCAGAGGTGCCAGCAGACACAGTCACATGACTGACTAAAATCATAGGCTCCGGGGTCAGGCGCCTAGACTTAAATCCCAGTCTCGACTCTCAGAAAGGCGATTTCTGACTTGAAGTACTCTCTTCCTATCCACTGTGACAAATTCATTGGTCACCTACTTGGTACATGCCTGGGCCAGTCTCCTCCTCGCCTGTGAAATACAGATGGGGTTAGAGTGACCAGTGTGGCTTGCGATCGCATCAGAAGATACCCAAACCACAAGGATCAGTTGTATCCCCTGAACATGCACTTGAGGCAGTCAGCAATGCAGTGGTGTTACAACCCACAGCTTGATTGCTTCCGTGGTCCTCAGCCCAGCGTCCTCTACAATGGCGTGAGATGGGTGGGCACGCTACAGTGTGGAGGTCTGAAGAGACTTGCAAAGTGTTGGCCTTAATCCGAAAGCAAAGAGAGGAAGCCGATTCATTTCCCCCATGACCCTTTAGAGCATTATTCCATCCATTTCCGGTTTCGGATTCCTGTCTCTGGGTTATCATTTCGGATCTGAGAAATCTGAGGTCACTCTTGGATCCTCCCTTGTCTTTCCCGACCACTCTGCAATTTTTCAAATCGCCAATAGGTGGCGCCATGGAACACGCAATTTTTCCCTTTTTTTTTTTTTTTTTTTTTTTTTTTTCCCTTTTGAATTGGAGGGCCTGTAGTCCATAAAATGAATCACCTTCTTAGTCACAGATTCCTTAGGTTTCAGTGTTTCCAAGACAAGGCATGATGTCCCCAAACATGCTCCCACTTAGTCCATTTTGCGATGGGTGAGGAAATATTGTAGAGGGGAAACTGAGGCCCCTGTGATTTGGATGGAGGGGCACCTTGTTCCCACTAGAGGAACACGGCGATTCTTGTCTCCCAGGCCTTGCTGAATGTTCCAGAAGGTCTGGGCCATCTTACCTTGTTCCTTGAGAACTGTCATGTTATTCTTGCAAGCACCAGTCATTTGGTTCTGGTTCACACAGGCCCAGGTCATATGGTTCTGGAAGCTAAGCTGGGAGGTCTGACTACTGAAGTTAGTGAGGCAATTGGGAATCTAATGATGCGTGTGCCCAAGGGCGTTGGTTAATTATGAAGGCCTCATGGTAAAGCCCCATTGCTTCTGTCTCCTGTACAACCCCCTTTCAGGTCCCAAAGTGTCAGAGAAACTCCCATTCCATTTGCAGTATGGACGGGCAATCTTATTTCTGTGGGCTCTGTGGTTCCCATTAGTAAGAGGCAAAGACTGGGCTGACTGTCGCTGACAGCTGACATCCTGTCCAGCAGGAATCCACTTTCTCTGCTTCTGTCTCTTTCCTCCTTGGCCACCAATGAAGCAGAGGTGTTGTTTGTAGCACTGAGCTGGCCTTTCTGGAGGGATGCGACCCTGGAGCTCTGGGGGTTCCAGGCTAGCTAGGGAAAGAGTAGTCTGGTGGGAAGACTCGGTCATGGGAAGCATTCCAGACACACAGGTGACACCAGACACACAGGTGACACCAGACACACAGGTGACACCAGTCGCCATGTAAGAGCGGCAGGCAGCTGGAGCCTGGGTGGGGAGGCCAGGTTTGTCAGAGTCTCTGGAAACAGTTCAGAGCCCTGTGTGGATGAGGACCACAGAAACGGCACTGATCACATGGGGGACAGAGAAGAGGGCTCACGGGTTGATTGATCCTGCGTTCTGGTCATGTTTGATATTTGATCCATCAGTTTGACCATTGCCAGATCCCGGCAGGTTCATGCCGTCCTAGCATCTCCCAGGCACCACATTCTGCTATGGGAAACTGACTAAACCAGACCTGCTAACCCCAGCAGGTCACTCAGCTCTCCCTCCTAGGCTGTGTCTGGTCCTTCTGTCTGTCTTCTCTGTTTGGGGAAGGGGGTGACCTTGCAGAGAAGTTACTGGTGAGGTGAATGAGGCTTTCCAGAGAAGGAGGCTGCTGTAAGCCTAGCAGAGAGCCGCTCACTCCTCAAAGCTTCTCTCTCTTGGGAGGGGAAAATGGACACCATCTGGAGAGACAGAGACTTGCTAGGCTATGACATCTAGCCTAGGTGCCCAGGTTGGAGCATGACAGTGCATAGCACAGGTTCGTGTGCCCGAGCCTGTGTGTGTGTGTGTGTGTGTGTGTGTGTGTGTGTGCGCGCGCGCGCGTATGTTGTCTTCACATACAGCAGAAGAGGAAACTAAATCCCATCACAGATAGTTGTGAGCCACCATGTGGTTGCTGGGAATTGAACTCGGGACGTCTGGAAGAGCAGCCAGTGCTCTTAACTGCTGTGCCACCTCTCTACCTGCTCCAAACCTCCCCAGTGGTTCTTAAAGCTCACCACTACTGCAAGGAAACAAAAGACCATGTAGGTTTACTGAATGTAGACTTGGACTAGGCCCCGCCCTGAGCGACAGGGACATAGAGTAGGACGTGCTCTGTGCCCCGAGGAGCTCGGGGTTAGCAGGGCTGGATGCCAACCTGGGGTATCCACCTGCACTCCTTAGTCAGCCTTCCGAGCCTGCCTCCCACCTGGCTTCTGCTTTCCAGGGCCTGCTTGGAGTCCTCCAAATCCTCTCTGCTGGAGCCTCAGACTGGCCCCTGTGGCCTCCTGCTCCATAGGAGGTCACTGCTGGCACACGGCTCCCCCATCTCGTATTCTGGGGATCAAATTCAAAGCTTCATACTGCCAGGCCCATGTCTTACCACTGAGCCACAGCCCCAGTCCTGTTTTGCTCTGTCTTGCTTTGTTTTGACGCAGGGCCTTCCCAAGGCATCTCGGCTGACCTTGAACCTGATGCTCCACCTTCTGCCTCCTAAGGAGCTGAGGTTATATTCTTGCACTGCCAGCTCTGCCAGCTCACCCTCAGCCATCGGAGTTTCATTCATGCTATTCCCTCGGACTGGGGCACCCCTCCCTAACCCACCTTCCCACTCTGACTCCCTTGTCCTCACCCTTCACAGGAGCACTCCTGCTCCAGAAGCTGGCTGATCCGTGCTCCTGCTCAGAGAACTCAGCTCTACTGCCACAGGCTCGGCACACCTGTGGCGATGTTTTCACAAGGCCCTCACTAGGCTGTGCTGCCCCAGTGGGTAAGGGAGGTAGTGAGGGGGCCTCAGTCTAGGACAGGGCTCTGACCCAGCCTGTGAGACAGTCGCTGCGCTGTGGAAGGGTATAGGTGCAGGGCAGGTGCTTAACAACAACAACAAAAAATATGTCAAAGATGCTGGTCCTTGATTAGACACCTCTCCCCTCATCCTAACCTCTGACTCTTATAGCATGAAGTGACTCTTGAGGGACACCGGGTTTGGGAGTACTTGATGGCCAGAGCCCCTGGTACTGGCAGGTCTCTTTCAGGGTGTGAGACTCGGGTGTGTGAGAGATGTGTGTGAAGGGCACGTCCCAGAGTTCTGAAAGCAAGGGTGTTGTCCATGGCCCCTGCTTCTGCAGAAGTGCAGAACTTCGATATCAAGGCAGTCAACCCCCCCTCCTCCTCACCGACCCCTTGCAATGTCAGGAGGGACGAGGTCTCTCCTGAGAGTCGTTCTTCTCAGTGGTTCGATAAGTCCCATATTTCACACCCCGAGTGGCTGCATTTCAGTGGTGGGTGAAGTGGTTTTATTTTTATCGAGCACGCAGGCATATAAATATGTAGGAGGCGCACAGAAGCACTTTAGGGTCTCTGGAAGGATGCTCTGTGGGGGGCAGTGTGACAAGTTCATGCAGGGCACAGATTCCGTGGGGACAAAGATGCTGTCACCTTCCATGACCAGTCTCCTAGAGGGATATCTGCCCTTAGGCCTGAGCTGGCTTTCCCAGAGCAAAACTTAACAAAATAAAGCAAGTTTTTAAAGATCTGGGTTCCCATCTTGACACTGCCACCTAGCAGCCCAGTGACCTTGGAAAAGGTGTCTGGCTTGGAATAAAGAGGTGTACCAAAGGTTAACTCTCCCTCCCTAAAAGCTTCCATTTTTTTCTCTTAAAGAACAAATATGATGAAGAATTTGCAGCAAGCCCTGAGAATGCTAATATTCCCAGCATAAGAGGCTTATCACGATTCCTCCCCAGCCACGCTTCGTGACAGCGCAGGCCAGCTGCAGTAATGCCAGCAATGGATGCTCCGGGGGTTACTGCCTCCTCACCCATGGGGAGAGGAGCTGGGGAAGGAGAGCAGCATGGATCTCCCGTGACAGGGCCTGGTGCTTTACATACATTACTGAACTTGAACACGGCGGTGACACTGTGTGGGAGGCACGATTCCTGCTTCTGGAAGAGGTCGGAGGTCGGAAAGACACAAGCAGCTAATGAGCTGTAGGGCCCAGGCTTGAGCGAAGGTCACTTCGATGCCTCCCAGAGGTGGCCACATGTAACTGCTCCCTCTTGGAAGGCCACCTCGTGCCACAGTGTGCCTAGCTGCGACGTTCCACCATGGAGCTGTTAGAGGAGCCGGCTCGTGGAAGTGAGGGATCGATCTGGAGACTTCTGTGGAAGCTACTTTTCTCCTCCCAGGGCTGGCTCTCACCAATCTCGGGCCAAAGCAGACTTTCATCCACTGGCGAGAGAGAGAGAGAGAGAGAGAGAGAGAGAGAGACAGAGAGACAGAGAGACAGAGAGAGACAGAGAGACAGAGAGAGACAGAGAGACAGAGAGACAGAGAGAGACAGAGAGACAGAGAGACAGAGAGACAGAGAGGGAAGAGACAAAGTGAGAGAGAGACAGAGAGTCAGATGAAAGAGACAGAGAGAGACAAAGAGAGAAACAGGAGAGACAGAGACAGTCAGAGACAGAGACAGAGAGAGGCAAAGAGAAAGACAAGAGAGAGACAGAGACAGAAAGAGACAGAGAGTCACAGATAGAGAGACAGAGACTGAGAAAGGCGAGGAGAGAGACAGAAGAGAGAGACAGAGACAGAGAAACAAAGACAGACAAAAGAGACGGGGACAGAGAGAAGAGAGACAGTGTACCCTGGAGGGCCATGTGAGACCACTTACAGTTCTGATTTGGAGAGTGCTGAAAATATCCGAAGATACCGAGCTCCAATCCCTCAGCCCTGCCTCCTCCCCTCCCCTCCCCTCTCTATCTTCCATCCTTCTTATCTTAAGTTTTTCCCTTTTCTTTTCTAAATAGGGTCTCACTCTGTAGTCCCAGTTGCCCGTAAGGAGAACGCTGGGTCAGTTGCAGAAGGCAGAGCCTAAGACGCTGGCATCAGCAAGCAACCAGGACAGTGGGCTGTATCATGAGCTTCTGCATCTGCAGAGCCTGGCAGGGGTCGGGGAGGGCGATAGGAGAAGCGTCATGGTTCCCCGTAAAGAGCTTAGTGTGACTGTCAGGCAGTGGTTGCTGATGGAGCCAAGCCCTGGGGAAAGAGGCTGGGGGTTGGGGAGGGAATCAGAATCAGATTCAGAAACCCACCTTTCCATCCTCGGTTATTTATATTCTTTTTCGGATTTATTTAAGACTTCAGGAGAGTTAAAAAAAGAGGGCCAAGTTGGCCATGTTATCTTCCCAGATGTTGCAGCGGGAGGAGCTGCATCCACGCGGGGTGATGAGAGCTGATGAAGGTAGGAGCAGACTCTGGTGTCCTTAGGTGAGGCTCAGAGACCAGGCTGGGTCTTGTTGCGAGCACACCACCCAGGTGTTTTGAGTCTTTTTCTCCTTATTCTCTGTCTGGCAAGAAGCTAAACAAACCCTGCAGAGAACCAGCAACCTCAGTGTTTCAAAGAGCTCAGCTCGGAATGTTCTATGCTATGCCGTCATCATCACAGTTCCATCAATCTCAGGGACTCTGTCATCTTTCAGGACACACACTGAACACCTCCACCCCTCTGCCTTCCCTTGTCTCCCCCTCTGGTGCTCCTGAAAACCAGAGCCCTCCCTTCTGCCCTGAGTTTGGGTGTACCAGGTTCACTCCCCCGTGTAGTGAAGTGTGACACTCATCTTCTTACGACTGGATTCTTCCTCTTAGCACAGTGTTCTTGTGGTTCATCTATGTGACGATACATGCTTCCACTCCCTCCCGTGTGTGTGGGTGTGCGTGTGCATGTTCATGTGTGCACACGTGTGTATATCTGCATACACGTGTGTGTACATTCACGGGTAAGCCTGAGGTCAATCTCTGGTATCGTTTCCTCTCACTCTCTATCCTTTTTGAGAATGCTCTCGCTGAACACGAAGCTCACAGATTTGGCTAGACTAGCTGGCCCGAGTCCTGAGGCTCTCCCTCTGCTGTCTCTCCAGCCCTGGGATTACAGATGTGTGCTGCTGTGCCAAGATTTGTAATAGGTGCTGGGGACTTGAACCCCGATCCTTATCCTTACATAGCAAGCATTTTACTGACGGAGACACCTCTCCCAGACCTTCCTCCCCTTTTTAAGGCTGAGTAATACTCCTCACATGTGGACACTGCATTTTCCTTCTCTGGGGAAAGGAACAATGCTCTTCAAAACTTCCATGCAATGTAGCCCCAAAGGGCAGACCGAGCGATGGCAGAGCAGGGCCGGTCCTAATTAATGGCTAAGGACTGCTGGGGATGCGAGTTCTACAGAGGTAGACAGGTACTTCACTGTTGCATCTTTTCTCTCACAGCAGTAACTACAAACCTGACAAAAGACCGCCTGGGGGAAAGAAGCGCTTGGCCCACACTTTTACAGAATGTCACTCTTTCATGTTGGGGAAGGCTTGTAGGCTGGGTGGCTCTGTCCATGGTAGAGGCGGGTCTGTCCCAGGTGGTGTGGAGTGGCTCTGTCCCTGGTGCTGTGGAGGAGTTCTGTTGATGGTTGGGAGGTGTAGCTCTGTCCATGGTGGCCAAGAGGCTGGGCAGCTCTGTCCATGGTGATGCGGAATGCCCCTGTCCATGGTAGAGGAGGTTGCTCACAGGACATTTCTGCGGCAGATTAGGAATCAGAAAGAACATCCTAGAAGCAAGGCTGGGAGAGGACCTTCAAAGAACTGCCCCTGTGACCCACTTCAGCAGGCCAGGTGCCGCAGACTCCCAAACAGCACCACCAGATGCGGGTCAAGGGTTCAAAGTCAGGAGCCTGCAGGGAGACATTTCAGATACACAGCCTCCAAAAAGATTGACCAGGTGAGTGGGGTTATCTAGAGCATTCTAGATAGGAGGTGCTAGCTAGGCTCTTTCTTGTTCATACGATGGGAGCACCAATGGGAGCACGGAGTATGAGCAAACACTTATGGCCATGAAGAAGGGATTTCAGTGGCGATAAAGAAGAAAGGAAACCCACAAACTCAAACACCACTGAACACAAACCAAAGGCTTGGAGGGCAGGGAAAGTTCCAAGAGGAAGGAAGCTTGTCTGAGAGAAGGGGTGGGAGGAGGGAGCCACTTGCAGGACCTCGTCTGGATGTGTCTCTCGGGAACCCTGACCACTCCACGCTCTTCCAGCTCTCCAGTGGACCGTCAGAGTTTTTCTGGGTGTTCTAGCAAATGAGCACGGCCCCTCCCTCCTTTACTGAAGAACATCTATCTCTCTCTATGGAGGAAATCCATCTTTTCCCACTGATTGTGAAGCTTCTTCAACACATATGGAGAGTTGATGGAAGAAGGGGCACACACTCAGCTGGCCAGACCAGCCAGATCAAGCCAAATCAAGCCAGATCATCCAACATCGTACTCACCTACGAAGGACTTGATGGAAGCAACTCATTGGCCAATAGGAACATAGGAAGTACACTGTGGGATAGTTAAGTTGTGTGTGTGTGTGTGTGAGAGAGAGAGAGAGAGAGAGAGAGAGAGAGAGAGAGAGAGAGAGAGAGAGAGAGTTTCCATTAAATCTAGAAGAACCCATGCATGCTCTCACCTGCTTAAGTAAGAGCCTTCCTTCTTGAGGTTAGCCAGGGCCACGCCTTCTAAGTAGGTTCAGGCTCCTGACTGCACTGGGACACATAGCAAAGCAGAGATGTGAACTCCGCCCTGGCTCGGAATCCCTGATTCTTCCCATCCCTACAACAGAGGCAGGGGTGGGGGGAGACTTCCTAGAAGAGGTGACTCAACAAGACTTCACGGTTGCATTGTGAATGAGGAGCCAGGAGTGACAGGAGCTGCCAAGGGACAGTCTCCAAACTGCGCTTCCCTGGATTTGTCAGGCAGCCATGTCCAGGGAAGGCTGGAGGCGGTGAGTTCTTGGGCACATTTGAGACCGAAGCTGCTGTCATCCTTTGGAAGTGGAGATTAATTAAAGTATACTGGTGCTGGAGACACAGCTGAGACCACCAGGAACCCCTGGCTCTATGGAACTGGGTGTCTGCCAGCAGGGGAGAAAACAATCTCCAAGATAAGAGCTAGGCTAAGATACCTTCAGGTTATAGCCTGCCTCAGATGATGTGCATAGTAGCCAGAGGGATGGGGTGCAGCTGAGAGGGCTTCCTTGAGGAGGTGACGATCAGGCTGCATAAGAATAGATTCTAGGGACGGCCTACCACGGAGTCATCTTCCCTGCCTTCATGATGGATTCCAGGCAGACACACTGCACTTGAACCCTGCCCCTAAGCCTAACTGGTATTTCCCTGCTGTCTCTCTGGCTGCAGAGCAAAGTGAGGAATAAGAGGGGCTGGGTAGAGAGGTGACCAGGCAGGAGACCATGGCTAGGGCCAGAGACAGGTGACTCTGGGTGAAATCCAACCAGAGAAACCGCCAAGAAGGCGTCAGCGGGGATGTGTGGGCTCCGATTCCAGCAGAGAGGGACCATTTGAAGACACAGTATACAAGGCAAGTGACAGCCGAGATCAAACGCAGTGAGGCTTCACCCAGACACAGATCTGGTTTTCACACAGTTTGCTGGGTGGAGCTCGCCTTCTTGAGAAATGGGTGGTCGGGCAGGCAGTAGAGCCTGCCTGGAGCACAGGAGACCACGCCTCCTTGCCGTCCATTTCCTGACAGAGGGAGCTTTGGACTGGTCCACTGAAAATTACTGGGTGTCTCTCTGATGCCAGCCATTTTCCTAGGGGTAGAAATGCAAATCCATGTTCTCTGAGTTCTTTCTCCCAGGCAACCCTTGTCCAGGCATGGAAGGCTACCTCCGGTGTGGCGCCTCCAGTGTATCCCCTCCGGTATGGTGCCTCCGGTGTGGGTCCCCACCAGCCTCTGGGTGTTCGCACATGGCCCTTCCCCTGAGCCTGGCTTGCCCCTAGAATGGCATCTTAGATACAGGTTGGCAAAGTGACGGATGTCAGTCCTGAGATGAGGTGATCACAGGGGGCAGTCTCCCCATCTCTGTCCCTTGCTTGCTCTGATAAAGTCAGTAGCTATGTTGTCAGCAGCCCTGTGTAGTGGGTCGGGGCGGGGGCTGGGTAAGGGTGGGGCAGTACCGAGCAGACAATGTCGACCAGCTCAACAAGGACAGGAGCTTCAGTTCTGCAGCTCTGATTTCCTAGATGTTGGTCTAGCTTTGATGCCACCCACACTAAAGCCGGACAACTCGACACTCTTCTATCATCTTGTCCTCTCCCTCCTCCCCTCAGGCTCACCTGTCCTCCACCCTCCTCCCCTCAGGCTCTCCTGTCCTCCACCCTCCTCCCCTCAGGCTCTCCTGTCCTCCACCCTCCTCCCCTCAGGCTCTCCTGTCCTCCACCCTCCTCCCCTCAGGCTCTCCTGTCCTCCACCCTCCTCCCCTCAGGCTCTCCTGTCCTCCACCCTCCTCCCCTCAGGCTCTCCTGTCCTCCACCCTCCTCCCCTCAGGCTCACCTGTCCTCCACCCTCCTCCCCTCAGGCTCTCCTGTCCTCCACCCTCCTCCCCTCAGGCTCTCCTGTCCTCCACCCTCCTCCCCTCAGGCTCTCCTGTCCTCCACCCTCCTCCCCTCAGGCTCTCCTGTCCTCCACCCTCCTCCCCTCAGGCTCTCCTGTCCTCCACCCTCCTCCCCTCAGGCTCTCCTGTCCTCCACCCTCCTCCCCTCAGGCTCTCCTGTCCTCCACCCTCCTCCCCTCAGGCTCACCTGTCCTCCACCCTCCTCCCCTCAGGCTCACCTGTCCTCCACCCTCCTCCCCTCAGGCTCTCCTGTCCTCCACCCTCCTCCCCTCAGGCTCTCCTGTCCTCCACCCTCCTCCCCTCAGGCTCTCCTGTCCTCCACCCTCCTCCCCTCAAGCTTACCTGTCCTCCACCCTCCCCTCAGACTCACCTGTCCTCCACCCTCCTCCCCTCAGGCTCTCCTGTCCTCCACCCTCCTCCCCCCAAGCTTACCTGTCCTCCACCCTCCCCTCAGACTCACCTGTCCTTCACCCTCCTCCCCTCAGGCTCTCCTGTTCTCCACCCTCCTCCCCTTAGGCTTACCTGTACTCCCTCTCCTCCCCTCAGGCTCCCCTGTCCTACACCCTCCTCCCCTCAGGCTCTCCTGTCCTCCACCCTCCTCCCCTCAGGCTCTCCTGTCCTCCACCCTCCTCTCCTCAGGCCCACCTGTCCTACACCCTGTCCCACTGGCCTCCACCTCCTATTTGCCAGGTGGTCGGTCAGATCCACATACCAGAGCTCAGTGGTCTTCACAGATGGGATTCATGTGTCTCTCTCAAGGAAGAGATGCTGGAGCTTCTCTGTCCGTCTGACCTCTGGAGTCTAGTCCAGGGCCTGAGAAGCCTGAAGCCAGGGTCTGAGTCTTTATCCTGCCCAGAGCCTCAGCCGTACCATGGCCCTTGGAGACCACAGCTTCTCCTCATTCTTCCCTTCTCATCCCGACCTTTCTCCCGACGAAGTGCTCTCTGTATTAATTAGCTAGGTTATCCCGTGATGAGGCCATGATTCCTCCTTAGTGCGGGAGAGCATCTCTCCTCACATCCCTCCGCATGTTCCACATGACTAATCGGCATCTCCCAGAAAATCATCCCTGTGGCTGGAACTCTGGAATCAAGATTAATAAAGAATTAAGTCAGAGAGCTGGGGGGGGGCAGGGTCCTCTTCAGGGCATGGGTTGAGGGGTGCTGGGGCACAGAGGACAGGAGATGAATAGCTGAAGGGCTAGACTATGGGTTCAAGGCTCTTCTGTCCTCCTAATGTAAGTGTGTCCCAAGCAAGTGTAAGCGGTATGGCCTAGTACAGGGGCAGGCCAGAGGAAGCAGCTGGGGTCCTTACACTGGGGGGTGGTAAGTGGGACGGTGACAGTGTCTGTCGAGCACTTACCGTGTGCTTGTCACCATCCTAAGCGTTCAATATTCGCTCCCTAAAAGGCATCGTTACTGACAATACGTTACAGAGAATGAGACTTGGTTCCGAGAGGACCGGCAAACGGGCCAACATTGCTGAACTCATAAGGGATGAAGTGAAGACGCAATCTCAAACATGGCCGGGGTGCTCTAGGATACAGGTCGTTAGCATTATCCCAGGACCCCTCCATGATGGCGGGAGGCCAGTTCATGCTGTGAAGGCTGAGGTAACAGCAGTTCAGACAGGGGCGAGGAAGCGCCCCGAGCTGGCTCCTCCCTCAGCGGAGAGCTCATGGACTGATGGATTGATCTCTTCCTTCCTTTATCCTTTGTACAAGCCCCAGCCCTTGAGGAGATGCTGGAAACACACGCTAAACAAAACCAGACAAGCTGCCCAGCGCAAACAGAAAGGCCGACGTGGGAGCGAATAGTCACACAGCCAATCTGCCAGCCGCAGAGGCGATTGCACTGCCCTCCGCTGCAGAGCTCCAAGGCAAAGGTGCCGATGAGTCTACACCCTCTCGGTGCCTTACCTGAGACCCAGCCCAGTGCCACCATCATGGGGCTATGAGACCCTTCACGGAGTCTGAGGGTGGAAGCTGGGGCTCGCCTGTGACCTTATATCTGTCATTCTTGGGGACTCGGCAGGGCTTTCCCAACTCCAAGGTCCCAGGTCTTCCTTATCACCTGTAAAGACAAAATGAAAGTGAGACCTTGGGGACCCACACTGGCTTTTCCTTCTATCGTCCACAATGTCTGTCTTGTCCTCACTTCTCTCAGTGCAAAAGCCCCCTTCTTACACACTGGAGAGGCTTCTGCAGCCGCCTTCTCACAGAGACCAAGCCCTTGACATCCTGAGGGCACAGACCTGGGTACAGTAGCACCTGCTGGTGCCTTGGCAACTTGGAACTAGGGTTTGTCAGGGCTGCAAGAACCCTGGGAACGTGAGAGGAGAATTGCCGTAGCTCTTTGATGCTTCCTCGTCTCCTCTGCTGCTTCCCTATGGAAAGAGGCTCTCATTTAGCCCAGGCTGGCCTTGGATGTGTTAGGCAGCCCAGGCTAGTCTTGAACTCCTGATCTCCTGCCACCTCCTCCCAAGTCCTGGGATCACAGGCATGCATCAGCGTTCCTCACGTGTGCCTCTTGTCTTATAGACAGTCCTGGTGCGTACCTAGATCAGTGGACCAGTAGAGAGGTCAGATGAAAGTTGAAGCTCAAGGCGTGGGGGGGGTACACCAAGGGTCACTTTTGGGGAGCCATGAATGAGTTATTCAAATCTTTCCTTCCACCTGCCAGGCTTATACCCCAGGTTCCCACAGACTTTTATTTTGATATCAAAACTCAGACTCAGACCTCATTGTGACCAACCTACAGTCTGTGCCACCCCCTGCCAAGTTACCAACGGTGACCACAATATGCTGGTTGAGTGCTTGGGTCAAGCATTGACTTTGGAGAAAGTAGAGTGCCCCGTTCAGTGACAGCTTCACACGGCTGTTGGGCACTGCCATGTGGATGCCCATTCTATGTGGGCTTTCTGATTGGGTCTGCCTGGGGCAATGCCTGCTGCCTGGGTCAGCCTGGCAGACTTGGAAGCTGGGATGCTCAGGGTGCAAATCTTGTAGCTTTGTAATCTCCAAGGACCACTGATATGTCTTTGCTGTTTTCAGTGGAGTGTGTTGGGGATGGTTCAGATAGTTTTGCTTTTCAATCTATCCTGAAATGTTGGCAAACTCATGAGCTCTGCCTTTAGGGTCTAGTAGGCATCATTGGCTGAAGCACGCATGCGTGGTATCTCGGGAGCCATGCTTTGGCATTAGCAGGACTTCTGTGCATGCGAGATATCTCAGGCGCTATGCTTTGGCGTCAGCGGGATTTCTGCTTACAGCCATCCACAGTGCACAACTGGCGCCCTTGTGCTCCAACCCGGGGCCAGAAGAGGTGGAGAGGGGCAGTTCCAGCCTGGCCTCCTCCTCGGGGCCTCACCTGAGCCTCCACATGTCGGATGTATCCTTCCTGTGCACACTCTGAGAGTGCCTCCTCCCTCCAGCCTCATCTCCCACCTGTCTCCGTGAACCTCTGTATTCCTGAATCTGTGCTCCCTTTCATATGCAAAGCTGTCACCATTTATCTCAGAATGAGACTGTGTTTGGCAACATGGGCTCTGGAGGTGTAAGTTGAAATGAACTCCTTAGAGTGAGCCCTCAACCAAAGACAGTCAGAATCTCTTAAAACAAGATATTCATCCTTATTCTTGTTCTTGTTCTTGTTCTTCGTGTTGTTGTTCTTCTTTTTCTTCTTTTCTTCTTCTTTTTCTTCTTCTCCTCCTTTTTCTTTTTCTTCTTCTCCTTCTTCTTTTTCTTCTTCTTCTCCTTCTCCTCCTCCTCCTTCTTCCTCTTCCTCCTCCTTTTCTTCCTCCTCTTCCTTCTCCTCTTCTTCCGCCTCTTCTTCCTTCTTCTCTTTCTCCTCCTCTTCCTCCTCCTCTTCCTCTTTCTCCTCTTCCTCCTCCTCTTCCTCTTTCTTCTCTTCCTCCTCTTTCTTCAGCTCTTCCTCCTCCTCTTCTTCCTCATCTTATTCCTCCTCTTCCTCCTCCTTTTCTTCCTCTTCTTCCTCTTCCTCCTCCTCCTCTTCTTCCTCTTCTTCCTCCTTCTCCTCTTTTTCTTCTTGCTGTTACATTTGCTTTTCATTTTTTAAAAACACGTGTATGCATGGTGCATGTATGTATGCGATTGTTCATGAGGACACAAGCACAGGTATATGGAGGCCAACACCAGATATCTTTCTCAGTAAGTCTTATGGTGGTCTCCCACCATACAATTCACTGGCAGAGGAAGTCAGGCTGCCCATCCTTCGGGTGTTCCCTCTTGTGCTGTCTGATGGTCCGTCCTTGTCAATGACACTGGACTTGGAATCACCTAGGAGACACACATTTGCACACGTCTGTGGGGACAATTCCAAGAGTTGTGAGATGAGAAGAAACACTTTGAGTGTGAGCTACAGCACCCTATGGGCTGAAGGCCTGGACTGCATCAGAAGAGGACTTTTAGCCAAGTGCCCGCATGCATCCCCTCTCTGCTTCCTGACTGTGACGCGCCATGACCAGCTGCCTCCTGTTCCTGCTGCCTTCCCTTCCTCACTGTGATGGACTGCATCTTCAAACTGGGAGCCAAAGTGAACCTCTCCTTCCTCAAGCTGTTTGTGATGGTTACCCCATCAGAGCCGTGAGATGGATAACTAACCCAGTGCTTGTAGGCAGATCTCTGCTCCTGCTGGTTGCAGCCGCCTAGGACAAGGTTCATCCTCACCCCCTACACATGCCAGGCTCCACATCTTGTGTGTGCTAGTGGGAAACTGGCTCAAAGACCCCGCTCCCCTTTCCCAGCAGGGAATGTGGGTGCAAAGTCTTCAGCCAGCTGTTTGAGGATGGCTGAGGACAATTCATTATTGATTATTTAACATCCATCTGATGAGGTGAGGGGGAACCATTTATCATCAACATCCGATGGGGTGAGGGGGAACCATTTATCATCAACATCCGATGGGGTAAGGGGGAACCATTTATCAGAGGAAACAATGAACATAGGAGTATTTGAGGTTGGTATAGGACTGACAGGAAGGACAGCCATCTCCAGCAGGGAGGAGTCAGGAAGAGCCCTCCAGGTAAAGCACGCACTGTGTGTCTAGGTCCCTGATGTTTGGAGTCAGGTGACCCTGGCTCAGCACAAGCTCAGTCCTTCACTGTTCATGGTCTCAGGCCACCTCTCAGAGTCAGTCTCCCACCCAGAAAGGAAGGTCACCATGTCCCCCTTTGAGATCGTATCTACACTAAACAAATTTACATAAGCAGCTAACTCTATGCTGTCAAAGTCTCCACGGTGGAGACTATAACGTGGCAACTCTCCTCTCTTCCTGGCCGTTAGACACTCCACACTCATGAGTGGCCCCTTCTGATGTTTCATGCCTTTCTCCGAGGCCTGCTGAGCTTCCAAACGCGATCAGAGATGTGTGCTGGGGCAGCGGGCACTGATGGGGGTGCTGGGGGTTTGCCTAAGCATATCCGTCATCGTTATCGGTTTTGGCTGCGTGGGGGGCAGGGACAGTGGGGTAGATCTGGGCAAAGGAACAGGGAGATGCAGATTCGGAAAACTAGGTCAGTGAAGACGCTAGAGGGTTGGCAGCTCCACTTGACTTGAGAGCTGTTAAGCAGATGCTGGAAGCTTCTACCAATGGCCTCCCCTCACTGTTCACCTGCCCTCTCTGCTCCCAGCACTACGCCCCCCCCAGCCTCCCCCGCCACCGCCCTTCCCAGGCCTCTCTTCTGAATCAACATCTGCCAACTCTCGACTCTCCAGCATCCTCTCTGTTCCCTCTGGAGTTCAAGGGCCAGGTTCAGTGCGGCAGGCTGACCTTTTAGAGGTCCCAGTATGGGGGAGGCCAGCATCGAACAGGGCCGGGGTGGGGGGCTGCCAGTCAGAAGGAGGAGGCTGGGTTGGGGTTGAGGAGGGAGACACAGGCCTCCGGTGCCTTTGTCTGGGCCAGGGGTGTCCGGTGCCATGCTGACTACAGCTATTAAAACGTCGATGGTTGCTGCCTGTTCCAAGTGCCTAGGGGAAGGCAGAGGGGTTCACCGTTTTGTCTTCTGTAGATGCATCGATGGCTCCTCTGGGAGCCTGTTCGATGATGAGTCTGGAAAGGCACTTGGCGGGGCAGAGAGGCCTGGATAAAAACAGCTGCTCAGAGGGACCCCCACAGACCCCAATTTCCAGAGGCATATAGATCAGAAGGCCGAGATGCACACGTGTTCCTTTGGAAAAGACGGTTTTGTTCCTGTCTCCCCGCCCCTTCATGCTGCTCCCCTTCTTTTCATCCCCGCTCAGTGCGGCTCCACAAAGGGTCCCTCTCATCCTTTTTGAAGAGGCCGGGGACAAGAGGCTGACAGGTGTCTGTCACGGTAGACAGAGGAGGGATGCACAGAGGATGCCGGCTGTCACTCGCAGCCCACAAAGGAACAGCTGGCGCACAGTGTGGGTGGAGCGGGCAGGAGGGTGGCTGCACTTTGAGATCTCACACTGCTACCCACTGGAATCAGCAGACCTGGGCAGGGCGCCTGTCCCATGGCAACGCTGAGTCGCAGGCACAGGACACAACTCTGCAGGTCTCGGGTGTGGAAATGAGGTCACCGATCTTCCTCCACCTTGGGGTTGACACGAAGCTGACCCAGAGCGATGGGATTGCTTCTGTCCTGCGACTGGGACAACTCACCCGTTCTGTTTTCTCTCTTCCGCCTCCCTTTCTTTCCATCCTGAATCCTCAGCCAGGCTGGCTGTGGGTGTGGTCAGAGAACCTTCCGTCCCAAAGCCTGCTTGTCCAGGGATTTTACAGAGAAGAAAGGGCAGCTCATTTGCTGATAGAGGGGAGGGAAGGGAGGCACGGCAGTGCCTTCTCTGCCATGCTCATTTGGGGTCTGCGTGCCCACATTCTGCTCAACACATGCAGGGAATGGAGTCTCTAGGCATCCGACCCCAATGTTACTGCTCTGAAGGCTATGTGGGAGATGACATCTGGTGGTCTGTGGCAGCTGTTTCTCAGATGGCTTAACAGGCCGTGGATTGGAAAACCCTGTGAGTGTGTGTGTGTGTGTGTGTGCCTATGAATGAGAGCATGTGTTCACATGTACCTGTTTGTGTGTGTGCATGAGAATGTGTGTGTATATGGGTATGTATGTTTGTATGTGTACATGTATGTGCACACATATATGTAGTGTGTGTGACTGTGAGTGAGACCATGTGTACCTATTTGTATGTGCCTGCATACATGTGTGTACATGTGTATGAATGTGTGCATATGTTTGTACGTGTACATGTATGTGCACACATATATGTAGTATGTGTGCCTGTGAGAACATGTCTTAACATGTACTTGTTTGTGTGTGCCTGTGAACATGTGTGTACATGTGTATGCATGTTTGTATATGTTTGTGCATGTACATGTATATGCATACATACATGTAGTATATGTGTATGTGTGCCTGTGAGTGAGAGCATGTGTTCATATGTACCTGTTTGTGTGTGTGCATGTGACCATGTGTGAACTTGTGTATGTATGTGTGTAAATGTTTGTATGTGTACATGCATGTGCACACATGTATGTAGTATATGTAGGTACACATCCCATCTTACGTGCATCTCCTGTGATCATGTCTGCTTCATATGCTTGAGTGTAGAGCCTGCATGTGTGTGAAGACTGTGTGTGATCTGTACATCCTAGGAGAACAGGTGCGTGCCCCACATGAGAGTCTGAGTGAGGATTCATGCAGGCTTGGCACGCCAGCCTGGCCCTCCAGCGCCATCCCGGGTATTTGCTGGAGCGTGAAGGCTGATGGGCCTGCAGCTGCTCTGGGCTCTCCAACACGTGAGTAACGAGGCAGGCCCCTTGTTACGGTGTAGTCTTATTAAACATGCGGCATGTTAATAGCACCGACAAAGTCAGTTATGGAAAGCTCTTTATTAAAAATAATAAGAGATGGCCCCTCTCGCTCAACAATTTTGCAGCCACGTCCGACCGCACAGGCTGGCAGGTTATTAAAGTGGGATCAAGTGAATGTCCTTAATGTGCCTTCTGAGGGTCTGGCTGGTGGCTCAGCCTCATTACATGTCCCTGGCCCTGACTGCCTTGGTCTCCCCAGAACACCCTAGAAGCAGGGTGGAGGGAGAGGCTAAAGCAAGCGCGTCCAGAACGAGGTGGGGCTGTGCCCCACGGCCTGATTTCTCCAGAGCACTTTGCAGGTATGGGGCTGCCTCCTGTCCCCCAAACCTCTGCAGAGCTGGTGACCCCTCTGGGCGTATGGGACCCAAATTCCACCCATCCCCCACTTTCGGCAGACATGTACTTTCCTTTGTCCCTTTCTTGGCCCATAGAGGGGACCCGTGGCTACTCTGGGTGGGATGAATAGGATTCTGTCCGTCAGTCACACAAAGTTTCTCAAACTGTAAGCAGTCACGTGGGAAGCTTCAGTGTGGGAGCTCACACCTGAAGTGTCCTGGTGTGGCGTCCCATGGGAGGCGGGGCTGTAGGTCCAGGGTCTGCACACCCTGTGCTTCCTTCTCAGAGAAGGAGACAGATGGGACCTGTAGCAGTCAAGAGTGGTGCCCGTGACACCTTTGGGTTGGGCACCTCCTGTGGGTGGGACTGTAGCTGCTGCTCCCCACGGACCTTCCAGTCATGCAGGCCTGAGTCACGTGGGGGAGGGGCGGAGGGGGGGAGTGATCAGTAACGGGGACTAAGCATCGCCTGGGGCAGGGCCTGGCATGTGCATGGCCCTGTGATTCCAGCCCACTACACAGCGGTTCCTTTATTCACACAGCTCTTCGTCCAGGTGCACACACTGCTGATGCCAGAGGCAGCCTCGACTCCAGGTCAGGAGGTCCCCACAACCAGCACAGAGCGAGAAACCAAGTCCCTGAGTTCCTCACCACTCCCCAGCGCTGCCCAACACCGAGGAACCGGGGTCTGGAAAGGTGCCCATCTCCTTGTATTTCTGGATACCTTCTCTCTACGGATCTGGCCCCACGCCCTTTCCTAATGCTAGGTGAAAATACAAACTTGCATCCATCCGCTCTCCAAGATGCCCTTGGCTGGTGCCACGGAAGCTCCATTTACAGATGGATTTCAAGGTACTGTAAGGCACCCTGGTGGATGGCCAGCTGGACGGCTGAAATCTGAGCCTCAGCTGCCCCGCCCTGTCTCCTTGATGCAGGTGCCAAGAGAATGGGCAGAAGCATCCCCTCTGTGATTAAATAGGTCAAACTGAATGCACACGGTCTCTCTACTAAACCCCCAAGAGCTCTCACCTAGAATTATTTTCTCTTAGATTTTGTTTCAATAGAGTCTCACTTTGTGGTTCAGGTTGGCCTTAAACTCATAAACCTGTGGCCTCAAACTCCAGAGTCCTGGGATGACATATGGGTGTCACCACACCTGGCTCTGACGTACACAACTGCTTTGAGTCCAGCTGGATGAAGGACCGTCAAGAAGATTGGAAAGATACAGAGCTCGCACGGGCTGAACGCAGGCTGTCTGGCTGCAGGTTATTTGTGAGTCTTGCTGTGTTTCATGGAGATACCTGAGGTTGAAGGGGGATTGTGGGCAATCCCTGTGCATGTTGAAATTCACAGAGCTAAACATGGAGTCTGGATGAGTCTCCTCAGCACGGATAGCTCCCTCTCCCAACATAGATGAAGACACAGGCCAAAAGAACGCACGGACAAGTTCACACAGCCAGTGACAGCAGGGAAGGGTGTGAACCCAGAGGTCACCTTGCCCTGCCTGATGGCCACATGGAAGTTGTCCCCAGCGCTCTCTGGAGAAAGCAAATTCTATCACTGGGGAAAGCCAAGTGTCGGCGCATTTTGGCACCGTGTGCCACAACATCACAGTCACCCACACTTTCTGCAGCCTCTGGATTTGGGGTGGTATCAATTCTGGATCCAGATCTAGACCCTGGTCTCCCTAAGAAGCTGGCACATGAGATGCTAGCCTCCCTGTGGAGTCTGGGGACCTCTCCTGAGTTCCCACAGCATTCTCAGTTACTTCAGGAACACCTCCTTCTAGGCATTAACAGAGTGTGGATCGATCCTACCGCTTCCGAGGAAATTGGGCGATAATACCAAACCCTGTAACCTGTCATAGCTAGGACATCCCCTCACGGATTCTCTCTGATATTCCGGTAGAAGATGCGTATGCATACAAACTCAGATATACCTACACAAACACATACACATGTGCTCCCACTTGTGTGCATGCACACGCACGAGCAGGCGTGCACACACACAGGCTGGGCTCATGCACGTATGTGTGCACACACCCCCCCACACGTGTTCACTGATACATGCACACCTTTGCATGCTCACACAGAACATGCATTTCAAGCACATACATATGCACGGCCACACAACGTGCACGTACACACATGTGCATAACACATGTGTTATGTTTAACAGTAAGAGAGGATAAGGAGCCTCGGTGTCCACAGAGAAGCACTTGGCTAGTCACAGCCAGATTGTTGAGGGTAACAAATGCCACCTGGTCCTGGGCCCGGTGATGGGTGGGAAGCGGGCTTTACCGTTGAGCAATTACTGAGGCTGGGCCAGTGCCAAAGCCACTGCAGGGCTGTTTTTCTCTGCATACGATGAGGAAGCTAACAGGACCTTCTCGGAAGCTGCCAGGGAGTCTAAGCGAGTTATCAATATTAGTCACTGGGAGCAATACCTAGCCAGGAATATTGGCTCAACCATGGAGGCTCTGACTGGTACAGGGGCTGATGGGTTCTTAAAGGAGGTAGCGGGAAACCGTGGTGTGGAAATATCTCCGTGTCAGGTTCAAGGAGTAAGACTGTTGGGACGAAGTAGAATTGAGAACCAGGAAGGAGATAAATCCTTAGAGGTGTACCTCAGGAAACTATCCCCTGACCCCTGACCCCTGACCCCTGACCCCTATGAGAGCTCTCTGCTTTCTGACTAGCATGAGGTACACATTTGGCCACACCGCTAGCACCACCACAATGTTCCCCCTGGGCTCAGGCCATTAACAATGCACCCAGCATTCTTGGACTCTGAAAGGGGAGACAGAAGAAAGCCTTCCTCCCTCGAGCTGAGTCACCATTGCCTGAGCTGAGTATCCTTTACCTGTAGAACCCACACCGCATTCATTCCCATATCATCCACTAATGAGCACCTGGCCTGCGCGCCCTCCTGGCTGCTGCGGGCATCACTGTTGTGGACATGGAATGACTCTCTAGTGTATGCTGGCTGTGGGGTTGTCAGCTCAACATACTCGGGGACTCCTCACAATCCTCCTTCAGCCTCAGGCATGTCTGAGAAACAGCAAGACCCTTAGCACGATGAGCCTTTTTAAAACATAGGCTCTCGTGCAGCCCAGGGTATTCTTGAACTTATGAAAGGTTCAAGGTTTACCTTGAACTCTCAGCCTCCTGCCTCCACCTCCAGATTTGTAAGCTGAGGTTACAGGTGTGGTGGTACAGGTGTTTGCAGATGAAAATCTCAGTCACATATCCATTTCTCCTGTGCCACCTGTGCCACCTGTGCCACCTGTGCTACCTGTACCACCTGTATGACCTGTACCACCTGTGCCACCCATACCACCTGTACCACCTACACCACCTGTGCCACCCATACCACCTGTACCACCTGTGCCACCTGCAGCACCTGTACCCCTGTACCACCTGTGCCACATGTGCCATCCATACCACCTGTACCACCTATGCCACCTGTACCACCACACCTATACCACCTGTATCGCCTGTCACCTGTGCCACCTGTACTACCTGTGTCACCTGTGCCACCTGTACCACCTGTGCCACCTGTACCACCTATGCCACCTGTACCACCACACCTGTACCATCACACCTGTACCACCACACCTGTACCCCTGTGCCACCTGTGTCACCTGTGCCACCCATACCACCTATACCACCTATGCCACCTGTACCATCACACCTATACCATCTGTACCACCTGTCACCTGTGCCACCTGTACCACCTGTGCCACCTGTACCACCTGTGCCACCCATGCCACTTGTACCACCTGTACCACCTGTACCACCTGCACCACCTGTGACCACACCTGTGACCTGCAGACATTTTTGAATTTTGTCTGAGGCCAGCTTCCTGGGGAAGCAGCTCTGATAAGGTCTGCCTGGGTAGGAGAAACCATTGCCTCTGAGGTAGGAACAGACAGAATGGGGTCACCATACAAGTAAGGAACAAACCTTCACGACACTTGGAAGATACTTCTCTTTGGTCTGTGAAACATTCTCTGCAGTGAGAGCATTAAGCCAGGCAGTCAGTACCCAGCGCTCGGAAGGTCTCATGTCTGGACAGCTCCCCACTACCACAGGGAGTTAGTTATTCTGGTGGCTTCAAAGAGACAGTGGGGACATCCTCCTCCTGCTACAATGCTGGAGGTGGGAGGTGTACTTCAGGCCCAGCTCAGCCAGGTGCAAATATAATGAAATAAAATGAAATAAAATAAAATCCGGCCTATGTAAAATTGACTCCTTCTCTATCCCCCTTTCTTCAAAGAAAGATGTTGGCTTGAGTGTCAGCATCTCCATGCCTAACATTTACTTTCTCTTGGACCTTCCAGGAGCAGGTGGCATCCATGCGACAGCCAAGCGGAAGAGCAGCAGGAAACAGGACCCTGGGGCCATAGGTGGACATCATTGGAAACGTCTACTCTTTAGGACAGAGAAGGGCTCACCACAGGATCCTAACACAGAGGACGAGAAGGACTCCATGCGGCCTCTCTGGAAGCCAGCATGGGGAGACACAGAGTAGGCAGGATTCAGTGGGGTGCAACCAGGTGCTGGGCTCTGGGATCCCCAAATGACTCAGTCGTCACTGCCCCCACCCCCTGCCCCGACCCTGTCACTGTCACCCAAGGCATGTTGGGAGCAGCCTGGGTTTGCCCTGGGGGTTTCGGCGTCAGGCTGTCATTCTCTGCGGCTGGAGGGGAGGGGCCTGAAGCAGGGCTCTGTCTGGGAGCTCGGCAGAGCTGATGGCAGAGAAGGTGAGAGTCAAGGTGAGCTGAGTGCTCACAGACACGCATGCACTAATGGACCGCGGACTGTTTCCCCAGCCCATAGCTGCCTCTTTGTCCAGTATCTTCTGAGTCAGTAAGTGACTGTCCGATCAGTGCCAAGTAATAAGCATCTACCAGCTCCAGTGACAGAGGACACTAAACACCCAGCTCAAAAGGCCTCTGGGGTAGGGCTTCCTTGTGCAGCCATGGTCCCATGCAGGTCAGGCAGGTGACTGCTGGTCCTGTGCAGCTGGAGTACCTATGTGTGGGGAGTAGCTGTGTGTGGTAGAGTAGCTTTGGGGAGTAGCTGTGTGGGGGGAGTAGCTCTGCGTGTGTGTGTGTGTGTGTGTGTGTGTGTGTGTGTGTGTGTGTGCGTGAAGTTGCTGGTGATTCTCTGGAAACTCTCATGACTCACTGTAGCTCCGGCAAGCTAGCTGGGGATACCCCCGCTATGGTGAAGGTGAAAAATCAAGAGTGTGGGAGCAGCTGAGGTCCTCTGAGGCCTGAGCTTAGGACCCATATCTGTTGCTCCCATGGCCTTCTAGTGGTTAAAGCTGAGCCAGGTCTAGGGATGGGCTAGCCCAAGCCTCTTCAGAGTGCAGAATGTCAAAGTCGTAGGCATGAGATACAGTGTGTGTGTGTGTGTGTGTGTGTGTGTGTGTGTGTGTAATACAGGTGTGTGTAATACAGGTGTGTGGAGGATGGTGATGCAGGTGTGTGTGAGTGTGGTACAGGTATGTGAATAGGATATAGGTGTGTATGTGTGAAGCAGATGTGTCTATGTGTGTGATGCAGGTGTGTGAGTATGATCCAAGTGTGTGAGTGTGATATAGGGCTGTGTGTGTGAAGCAGGTGTGTGTGTGTGATGCAGGTGTGTGAAGCAGATTTGTGTGTGATGCATATGTGTGTGTGTGTGCATGATACAGGTGTGTTTGCAATGCAGGTACGTGTGAATGTGAATGATGCAGATGTGTATGATACAGTTTGTGTGTACATGTTTGTGGTATAGGTGTGTGTGTGTGCGTTTGTGCATGTGTGTGTGTGTATGTGTGTGTGTGTGTGTGTGTGTACGCGCGCGCGGGTGTGCTGCCCTTAGCTACCCAGAAGGCAGCAGAGATGAAGGGATGTCAGGAACTGGACACTACAGCCTCCCCTACCGTTTACTTGGTGCCATGCAGCCACGTGTTTAGAGCCTGAACCAGACTTTAGGACACGGTGCTGGCATGGGGGTGTACCAGGTAGGCGCTGGGACTCAGAGCTAAGAAGCTGGTGTTCCCAAGGCAGCCCCATCTCAGCTGCAGCTCTGAGGATGAGTGGGAGGAAACCAGAAGAAGATTGGCGTGGGGATCTGTGGGTGACAGGTTAGAGAGAGACCAAGATGGAGACAAAACTGAATGGGGAAATTGAGGAAGGACAGGATGCTGTGGAGGCTAAGGCCAGGTCAGGCATGGCGTTAAAGGGCTCATAGAGAACAAGATGGCATGCTAAGGATGGGAGGGAGTCGTGGAAGACTTTAAGCATCAGAAGGACTCAGTCTGTTGGGGAGGTGGCTCAGTGGACAAGGGCTTGCCTTGTAAATCTGGGGACCTGAGTTTGATTCCCAGTACCCATGTGGAAAACATCGAACATGGTGGTGAGAAGGAATGACACCCAAAAGATATCTGTTGGCCTTCACATGGGTGCATGTGCGCACACGCACGCGCGCGCGCGCGCGCGCGCGCGCACACACACACACACACATATGCACACACACACAGAAACACACACAGACATAGTCACACACACTAACACACAGAGACACATACTAACATACACACAGACAGACACACACACACTAACACACACAGACACAGACGCACATACAAATACACACACACATAGACACACACAGACACACATAGACACACAGACATATACACTAACACACACTCAGATACACAGACATAGATACATATACACACATACTAATAGAGACACAGACACAAACACACTTACACACACAGACACAGACTGACACATACACTACATACAGACTCACACAGAGACACACACTAACACACAGACATACACTAACACACAGACACACAGACAGACAGACAGACACACACACACACACACACACACCACTGCTGTTCCATGCGGTTGCCCTGGGTATAAGTGACAACCTGTGATTTAAGTACTCAGGATGAGGGAAGAGGGGTTGTGACTTTGCTACGGAGGAGCTGGGATGGCTGGGCTGGAAGATGGTTAGACAGAGGACACGAAGCACTGTAGTGTGCTGTCCCATGACTTTGGGATGCAGGAGAATGACTGCCCCATCTTGCAAGTTAGGAAACAGGCTTGGAGAGGTTAAATGTCTCCTTCATGGGCACACAGCCAGTGAATTGCATATCTAAGCAGCAGACCCAAGACTGACTACACGGCCCAGGCCCCAACTGACTCCTCTTGATGCCTTCCCTGTCTGGTCCTTGAATGGATGGAGGTGCCTTTTGATGAGACAAAAATCAAGAAAGAGGAGGTTGGGCTTGAGGCTGATCCAGCTCGGTCAGTTTACCAGTGATCGAGGAGGCCACGGCATGATGCAGGGTCTCTGAGGCCAGAGAGGTCTGCAATGTCTCCTGGCTTCTAGAGGAAGCTGTGTCAGTCAGCTGTTTGCCATGATGCTGTGTAACAAACAGCCTACTGGCTAAAGACAGTCATTGTCTCCCCGAGAGTGCAGCCTGACTGGACACAGCCTTGTTTAGTGGGCTTGGCTGGGTTTAGCCCCAGCTATAGGTGGGAGAGCGGGTTTGCTCCGTATGTGTATGACCTCTTCTTGGGGCCATGGAGATGTTTCCAGAAAACTCCTCCAGAGTCTGTGGCAGAGTGAAGGATACAACCAAGTAATGCCATCCATGGTGCATTCTTTTTCTTCTTCTGTTCTCACTCTATTGTCTAGAGTCAGCCTGTGGCTGAAGCCAACATCACTGAGGTGAGGAAATGGACTCCATCTCTCTATATAAGAGTCTGTGGTGTAATACAGCTGAGAGCTCAGAAGAGGAAAGACCCCCATAGTTGCCAGCCATTGCCAATAAGAATATTTTGCCCCTTTCATACATCTAACTGGATGTACTTTGGGGGTACCGTGACTGGGAATAGGTAGAGAGAAGACCGGGGTGCTGCTACCCACCTCAGTGCCCAGAACAACCCCCATGACAAAGAATGCCAACGAACAGTTGGGGAGAAATACTTCAATGGAGACTCACACCCTGGCTCCTGATGAGTGTGGTCTGTATGGGGCATCATGAAGAAGACACCGCTTCTTCCTCCTGCCTCCCTTCCTGCTGAGACTGTAGCCACACTCCTGGAATGCCAGTCTAGACCCCAGATAAGGAGTAATGTGATTGTCTCCCTGGCTTTGCTCCAGGGCTTGGCAAAGACCCAGAGTCTGTGTTCTGGGACACTGCTGGCTGGACAGAGGGGTGGCTATGGAGGACAAGAGGGAGCGCCAGGACCCTCAGTGGGGAAAGAGGCTGCGATTGGTGTTCAGAGGAGGCTTGCATGAAGCAGGAGAGACCAGATCCTCCAGGAAGTCACCCAGGCGGCTGCTGAGGGCAGGCACCCTGAATATGGACCAGACATCATGGTTCTGGCTGGTGAGGAAAAGTCCCGGGCTCAAGTCTGCTTGCTGGGGGCTCTGACGGGACACAAGTGCCACCATCTCAGACTCTGTTCTCACTCCCACAACTCCTGATCATCTTCTCTCTATGTTCTTCAACCTCATGGGCTCCCTGGGGACGCAGCTCATCCAAAACCAACGTACAAGTTTCACATGCCTAAACTAACATGGAGGTTAACAGTCCCCAGATCTATCCCCACCCCACCCCGTATAAAAGCCAGGACGCAACCCAGATCACCTAGGGAAATTCCTGAGCAGAAGCCCTTACAATGTTATGTGGACACTCCACGGAGCCCTTGAATTTTCCAAGTGGTCATGCCTGCTTTCTCCCTTTCCTACATCTCTCCCCACCTCGTGACATTTCCAAGCTCCCACCCTCCTGGTACCTCCCATCTCCCCTCCCCCCTTCAGCCCTTCCTGGGGCAGGCGGGGAAGCTGCTGAGCTGGCAGCCTGGTACAGGAGTGACAAAAGGGAAGGAAGTGGCCGCCCACTGCTTCCCAGCCTGAGTCACCTCTGAGCAAGTGGACTGCGCGAGCGAGTCAGGGGCCCCTGCCTCTACAAGAGGCTTCTGAGCCCTGCCCTGTGTGCATCAGTGCAGAGCAGAACACCCTTTGGGAGAAAGAAACTGCCAATCTGTTCTAACAAGCCCTCCAGCTTTTCCCAAGGTTGCTGGGGCACCCCAGGGAAAGTTACTTATCCCAGTCCTTGGCTTTAAAGGCTGGTCTTGAACCTGTGATCCTCTTGTCTCAGACTTCTGAGTACTAGGGCCATGGGTGTGACTCCCCATGTTTTTATTTTATTTTTTCTCTTACTCTGGGCCTCCCCTTGTCCCTGTTATAAAGACTACATAAGGACATAGAGTGAGCTGCCAATCTCAAGATATCTGCCAAAGATCTTTGATTTGATCCCATCTGCAAAGTCCCCTTTGTCACGATGTCACACTTATAAGGTCTGAAGGTTGTGGCAAGGACTTTAGAGGCCATAGCTGGCCTCCCCAGTAAGTCATATCTGCTGAGCCCTAGCCATGCCCAGGTTCCACACTCAGCATGCCTGCTCACTGACTCACCGCACTCCTACTCTGGAGCCCTGCGAGGTGGGGGAGGACATTATTTCCCACACTTAGACCCAAGGTGGTGGTGGCTTCTCAGACAGTGGATGAGTAATTGAAGACAGGGGCCGAGCTGGGATTCGAACCAAGAACGTTGGGATACCAAAGCGGAGGAGATTTGAAAACTGTTAAGTTGCTTAGCTGCCCTCGATGGAACACGGCCCTCGGATGAAAGCAGCTTCAGGATGGGGAGGAGGCTCAGTCAGTAATATGACTTATGCTCAAGCAAAAAGACCTGAGAGGTCAGATCCCCAGCACCTACATAGAAAAGCCAAGTGAGATTCCAGTGTGGAGGAAGAGGAGGAAGAGGAGGAGGAGGAAGAGGAGGAAGAAGAGGAGGAGGAGGAAGAGGAGGAAGCGGAGGAGGAAGAGGAGGAGGAGGAAGAGGAAGAGGAGGAAGAGGAGGAGGAAGAAGAGGAGGAGGAAGAGGAGGAGGAGGAAGAGGAAAAGGAGGAAGAGGAGGAAGAAGAGGAGGAGGAGGAAGAGGAGGAGGAGGAAGAGGAGGAGGAGGAAGAGGAAGAGGAGGAAGAGGAGGAGGAGGAAGAGGAGGAGGAAGAGGAGGAGGAAGAGGAAGAGGAGGAGGAAGAGGAAGAGGAGGAAGAGGAGGAGAAGGAAGAGGAGGAGGAAGAGGAGGAGGAGGAAGAGGAGGAAGAGGAGGAGGAAGAGGAGGAGGAGGAAGAGGAGGAGGAGAAAGAGGAGGAGGAGGAAGAGGAGGAGGAAGAGGAGGAGGAAGAGGAGGAAGAGGAGGAGGAGGAAGAGGAGGAGGAGAAAGAGGAAGAGGAGGAAGAGGAGGAGGAGGAAGAGGAGGAGGAAGAGGAGGAGGAGGAGGAGGAAGAGCAGGAGGAGGAAGAGGGGGAAGAGGAGGAGGAGGTAGAGGAGGAGAAAGAGGAAGAGCCGGAGGAGGAGGAAGAGGAGGAGAAAGAGGAAGAGCAGGAGGAGGAGGAAGAGGAGGAGGAAGAGGAGGAGGAAGAGGAGGAGGAGACAGGAGGATCCTGGGGTTTCCTGACTAGCCAGTTTAGGGAAATAGGTAAGTTCCAGGTTCAATGAGACATCCTGTTCCAAGAAATAAGGTGGAGGGGCTGAGGAGATGCCTCTGTAGGTAAAGGACTTGCTGTGCAAGAATGGGGACCAGATCGAAGATCCCCGGTACCCTTGTAAATGCCATGTGGGCATGGAGGCTGGTTCACACGCCCAGCACTCAGGAGGCAGAGGCAGGATGCCCAGAGCAAGCATTGCCCGGACCGATCCATGGTCCCTGGTGCTGGGTTCTAAGGAGACTCTACCTAGTGCATGCACACATAGGCATGTTCACTCAGCCACAATCACACATATATACAAATACGTACAGCCGTGGAGACACACAAGGCACCTAAAAACAGGCTCCTACACTAGGGGGTTTGGAATGTTGACTATGTCCTCTTCTTCCTGTCAGACAGGAGGCGTCCAGGTGTCCAGGCGTCCAGGCGTCCAGGCGTCCAGGCTGCCCTGGTCCCATGAGGAAAGAGGTCAGCAGGAGAAACCCAGAAGCCTTCTCCAACAAGTCCTGGACCCCAAGTGGCCCACTTGGCCCCCCGAGCCACGCATCTGTTCCCAGGCTATCCTGCCTTCCCACAGAGCCAAGACAGCCATGTGCTCTTCCCAAGGCTCCTCCAGGCAAAGGCGGGTGAGAAAACAAGGAGAGATGAGATTCCAACCTGGGCCACTGTCATCCATCCCTTGAGGGCTAGCCTCGACTAAATGGTCACTCTCAGGGCTGCAGGAATCCTGCTCTTCCTGAAGTCTGGCCTTCTCCACCTGTCCCCATGTCTGGTTTAATTATGGGGCTGATTTATTGATTTTCATAAACATTGATTAATATACACATTAACTGTGTGGCTCATTGGACACTTAAATAAATCCCCGCCATGGGCTGATGGTGGTCTCTGTGGTTCTGAGGAGGGGGTTAGAACGAAGCAGGATGTGGGAAAACTGTAGCCACATGTCCCCATGAGGAGTAGATGGACTTCTCAGCTGCCCACCCCCGCTTCTGAATTGCCCCTTAAGTTAACCGTTCAGAGGGCCTTGCTGAGGCCCCAGTCTTCTCCCTGTCTCCTCTGGCAGCGCAGGGTGTTTGGGATTTAGGAAAGACATTCTTTGTGGTGTTCTCTATCATGGGCCTGGGTGTTGCCTCAGCTTTAAAAACAATCAACCAATCAAACAAAAAATTCTCAAAATTTTCCAAATAAATCAGACAGGTTCACTCCCAGCTGGCTTCAGGGAGGTGCCATCTGGGGAGGCTGGAGACTTCCTGGTGTGGAGTGGTTTTCCCTCTGTGTCTACTGCAAGATAGAAGAGGGTTGTGAGGGCACTGTCATCACAATGGAGCCAGGGACAGGGATAGCACTGTCAGTCAAGATCAGGGAGGGGTGGGGGATGGGGTGGTGGGTAGATCTGTGAGCTGCAGCTTACCTTTCTCAGCCCTGTCTTGTCGGTGAGTATCATCAGGTTGGAAGGATGCTGATACTCTCATAGGGAGGGGCCCGGGGTCCCACACAGTGTTATGTGACAGGAGGAGGGACATTCTTAGAGTGTGGAGTGTGATGGTGCTGTCAGGAGCATCTGGACAGGGAGCAACTTGGGTTGCCAGGGATGGAGATACCCTGGAGCTTCTCTAGGGATGGGAAGACATTTGACCACCACTGAACTGGATTCAAAAGAGGCAAGGCTGTGCTCATGGGGCCCTGGCTCACGCCGATTCCTAGGAATAGCAGACAGGTTCAAGGGAAGCATGGCTGTCCACAGCCCCAACCTTCTCATGTCTGTCTTTCTCTCTGAGATTGTTCCTTCGTATTGTCCCATCCTGTCTGTCTGTCTTTCTGTCTGTCTGTCTTTCTGTCTGTCTGTCTTTGTCCGTCTCTTATAGCAGCAAGAAGATACATTGGAGCTTCCTGAGCCCAGGAAGAATCAAGAGTTCTGTGAGATGCCAGTCCCAGGAAGGATGGAGGCATTTCTGAACCTTGCTCTGGAGTCAGACAAACCTGATCGAAACCCTGGCCTTGAGCAAACTGCCAAGCCACCATTGTCTTTTGTTCTTTGCGGAATGATCATGATGATCACAGCATTGGCCTTGAGGGGTGGCTGTGAGGATGGGTTAGCTCTCACACTGTGAGTTTACCTCAGGACATGGCTGATAAGATGATCTCACATTGTGGGTAAGGATTCCCCAGGCGAGGGCTTCCCATCTGCCCGAGGCAGGGTCCTTTCTCTCAGACCTCCATCTCTGATGCAGTTGGCCTTAGCCAAGCATGAAGCTATCTGTGTGCTGCAAGCTTCACACCCCAGGCAAATAGAGCTACACACACCAGGGTCAGGGGGCCCTACTGAGGACACTGGGCAGGGGACCCTGCTTCTGAGGGATAGGTTGGCAACATCAGAGGGAGGATCCTGGCCCAAGACTCTGGCAGCTCCTCTAGACGCAGTTGCCAAGGACAACAGTATGTCTCCATACTGGGAACATACCACATATCTATCTCCAGGCCTTTCCACTCCTTTCCATGTAGATGGGGGGAAGTTGCTAAACCTCTCTCTTGGTCAGGATTTCTCTTTCTGCACAAACATCATGACTAAGAAGCAATTTGGAGAAGAAAGCATTTATTCAGCTTACACTTCCACATTGCTGTTTATCACCAAAGGAGGTCAGGACTGGAACTCACACAGGGCAGGAACCTGGAGGCAGGAGCTCATGCAGAAGCCATGGAGGGGTGCTGCTTACTGGATCGCTTCCCCTGGCTTGCTCAGCTTGTTTGATTATGGAACCGAGGACCACCAGCCCAGGGAGGACCACCAGCCCAGGGAGGACCACCAGCCCAGGAAGGACCACTAGCCCAGGTATGGCACCATTCACAATGGGTCCTCCCAGCCCTGATCACTAATTGAGAAAACACCTTACAGCTGGATCTCATGGAGGCATTTCCTCAAGGGAGACTCCTTTCTCTGTGATAACTCCAGCTTATGTCAAGTTGATACACAAAACCAGCAGGTACGACCATGATCTGATATTTTCTTAATACTCAGCAGAGCGCCCTTTCTACTCTGCTGAAGGAATCAACCAGAACAAACCTCTTAAGTGATGCAGAGAACATATGGGAAAACTGAGACACAGAGAGGCAAAGAACTTCTTGAGATCATGGAGAAAACTGACAAGCCAAGATCTTTTTGTCATTATTGTTTTGAGAAAAGATCTCACTACATATCTCTGGCTGACCTGGAACTTACTAGATAGACCACGTTATCCTTAAACTCATAATAATCCACCTGACTCAGCCTAGGGAGTACTGAGATTAAAGGTGTGCACCACCACACCAGGCTAAATCAGTATTTTTGCACCTACCAAGAGTTACTTTTCTAGTTTGATTTGATTAATCAAATTTAGTTTTCCATTCTGTGTTCAGAGATGTCCCAGCCATTATGAGAGAAAAAAAAATGAAGCCATCTATACTAGAGACGTGACCAGGCAAAACTGTAATGGTTGGACACAGATCTAAGATTGATGGCCCAACTAGGCCAATGGTTAGTCACTCAGAATGCAAGGGAGAGATTGAAGCTTGGAATGTGGTAGCGTAAAGGTCCCCAAGCTCCTTGATACTTCTGTGCAAGGTTCTGAGGAGGGACACAGGCTGCAGGTACCATTACATTCTGCCAGACCTCGAATGGAGGAATGACAACAGTCACCTCAGGAAAAAAGTAGCCAGCATGGCCCAATGAGGACACAGCTGATTGAAGAAACAGTGAATGAAGAAAAGGCCAGTACTGACCTGGACAGCACCCAGGATTGTGAAAGATGGAACAGCAATCCAGGGAGATGGACACAAGAGAGCAAAATCAGCCCTGTGAGCTCTGAGGGAAAAGGGAATGGAGAGCGGTCAGCAATGTTCTGGGCCAAGCAGCTGTTCAAAGGTCCAAGGGGTTAAGCAGTGTTGAGGAGTAGGGATGGAAGGCAAACAGCTGTCCATGGCACCAAACATTGCTCTAGCGCTTCGGTGGCTGTCCATGGTACTGAATAGTGCTCTGGTGGGTAGACCAGCTGTCCGAAGTGCTGATAGGCTTTCCAAGGTTACAATAGCTGCTCAAGGTGCTGATCACAGCTGTGACCAGACTCCACTGAAGCTAACTAGATCGCTGGGGGTTGCTTACACCTGTGTCTCTATGGAGCATACACAATGATTACCACTGTTGGTTACAGAGAAGGTATCAGTGCACCTCAGAAAGGCTTAATCACCTCTTGTTACCTCTTAAATACGAATTCGAAGGTGAGAGGGGAGGTCCCAGAGCCCAGGATGTTAACATACACAAACCATGCTTGATATTAAGGGAGGGCTACAAGGAGAAGACCCCCCCCAAGACAAACATTTAGTGTCTTGAATTTATTCTGAAGGGTCCCCAGTGAAAGAGAGAAGCAGAAGGAGTCACAAGAAACATCATGGAGACACATTTGCAAGGGTGATCAGGTCTCCCAACATTGGGAAAGTAATGAGGGGTCAGCACATGTCTACAGCTCTCTTGATCATGGGTGACAGCTTCTGTGAGGATGCCCTCCATCTTCGCCACATTCAGCAGACTACTTGTAAGGAATGGGGCCACCAGAGAAAGCCCAGCATTCTGACAGGCAGAATCTGTGGTTCGTGGAAACAGTGACTGACTGAGAGCCATCTTACTATCAGCTGTCTCAGTTGAATTGCACTGTGCCCAAGCACAGAGAATGTTCTTCAGGAAGGAAAAGCAACCTGAAGCAGAGAATTGAGGACACCATCCACCTCCCCAAAGCCAAGTCAGGGAGCTTTGCTTTCATATTATGTGTCACTTGCTTCCCCTACAAAGGGGTGAAGGACACAAAATTCCACCAACAAATACAATACCCACAATGAGGGAAGCTTCAGATATACCCAACCCACCAGTTATGTCAGCCCTGGGTGGGGAGGGGAATGGCATTTTTAGCTGAACAAACAAAGGCTCAGCACTGGGATTTTCCCAGAGCCGCACAGATCCTTGTTATGAGGTCTGGATAAGAACGATGAACCAGACCAGCTGCTGCTCCCCTTATACACTGGGCCCTGATTATAGGGAAACTGAGGCCTGGGAGTAAAGCCAGCACCTCCCCAACTTCTCCACGCAAATGTCAGCTACCTAAATAGCTTCAGTTATTTGGTTAAATTAATCCTCCGAGGAGCTGTGTAAATATAGTCGAGAAGGCACACACAGGGACGCATATATATTTAACATGTATGCAGGCTGCGTTACACCAATAAACAACTGAAGGCAAGTAAAGAGAAGATAAAAATACAAGACAGATCACTGGGGGCTCTGTGCTGAGGTGTCATCGGAGGGTGCCATTGGCGTAGGAGTGTGTGAGGTCTCCTTCGGGACGGGATAACTGAAGGGACCAGCATTTTGGACTTGAAGGATCTGTAGAGGCATACAGTGAAGCAAAGACATCGATTCCTCTGGGAGGGACTCCATGACTAGGCACATGCTCACTGCTAAGCCCGAGCCACACCGTGCCGTGGGGAAACCATACCAGGCTCACAGCCCAGATGTCCTGAGGTATAAAATGGTGATGATAGTATCCCGTGTCATGGCTACAAGATGTAGAAAGCACTCGTCACTTGCCACATCAACTGTGGAGCCATTGACAGTAGCACCCTTTGTCACTGGGAATTTTTGCAAGAACCTATTGGGGAGGCTGCTATTTTAATCCTCATTTGCAAGCAAAGCATTTCTGGTGCTCAGAGAGGTGACATTATTTTCTCAAGGCCGCACAGCTAGTGGTAGAGGTTATACCCAGCCCTACCTCAGCCACCATTCCTATGTGTTTGTGCATGTGTGTGTGTGTGTGTGTGTGTGTGTGTGTCTGTGTCTGTGTAGGGTTGTATGGCTTCTATCTCCTCTTCCCACGTGTCAGCATTTCAAGCATGTGCTAACAATTCAACTTATTTTTAACATGGGTTCTGTGGATTAACAGGCCCTTCCTTGTGCTTGGGAGGCACGTGTTCTACTGACAGAGCTAACTCCTGATGCCTGGAAACCAGGTCTTGATGGAAATAATCAGGTTAAAACACTATTGAACTAAGCCCCAGTCTCAGCTTGTCCAATATCCTCGTAAAATGGACCGTCAGGCACACAAAAGGCAGACCCTACTCCCAGCCCTGAGCAAATGCCGGACAAAGACAAGAGCAGACATCAGGAAGCCAACGGATCCAGACCCTGCCAACAAGCCAGCACAAGGAGCGAGGCCACAGCAGGTTCACAGTCTCAGCCGGAGCCAGTCTTAACGATGGCCCACGCCTGCCTCTCAAGTGTCTGCTTCCTGAGGGGTGAGGCAGCCTGTTCCAGCTCTTAGCTCTGTAATGGTGCTTTGTCCGTATTGCTGGAGAATATCTCTTCAGAGAGGGTCAGGCTGAGAAAAGCCCATGATGCCTGCTGAATCCTAAACCCTTCAGAGCTCTGGGCAGAGGGCACTGCCCCAGGATGAGAGGCCAGTTGCATCTCATATGATCTGTTGCCTTAGCAGCTACCAGGATGGAAATGGGCCGGGGCGGCGGGGAGGGGTGGTGGTGCAGGGAGGACAAAGAGGGATGGGGCTGGGTGAGAAGAGACCAGGCGCCTCACTGTCTGTGGATGTTGCCATGGTAACATCTTGATCTAAGAGGGAGCCAGAGAAAGCTAAGATACGGAGGAATTTGGGGAGGACCAGATGGGCATGCAGGGGTGAGATGAGGAAGGTCAAGGCTTCTAGAGTTTCCCATGAGCTGGACAGCATGCTGGACACATGTGGTCCTCTGCTATTCTAGGTTAAGAAGTTTAAGAGTCAAGTGGAGCCTGGAGCCCACATCTGTAATCTCAGCACTTGAGAGGGGCTGAGGCAGGAGGATCACTGTGAGCCTACCTGCTTGGGCTACATTGAGAGTTAGAGGCCAGCTTGAGCGACACTATGGGGTCCTGTCTCAAAACAACAAAAAGTAAATAAAAATAAAAACCCTACAGGATCCTTTTGGGTGTGGTGCCTTTACCTATCGTTTACAAATGTGGAGACTGAGGCCCAGCAGAGGGGCTTAGAGTTGGGCCACACAACGGAAAGAGAAGAGGTAGATTCTAGGGAACTCTCTACCTCCACATCCCCTGTCCTCTCTGCTTCGCCAAGCTCCTGCTGGGATCCACAGAGTGACTACCTTGAGGACCTTGAAAGAGACATTGAGTTTTCAGCCTGACATCAGTGGGAGGAGAAAACAAACTCAGGGTTAGCGATTCCTGTCCATGTTTTAAAAATACTTGTTTGCACTTAAAAGCAATACGTGTCTGTTTAGTCATACCGGGTATCACGTAGCCCAGACCAGCCTGTCTTTCCATGTAGCCAAGGATAGACTTTAGCTTCTAAACCTCTTGCCTATGTCTCTTGTGTGCTCAGATTAGACATGCACCACCCTGCCAGCCCCCTTTCATATCTCAGTAAATCTAAGAATCACTGACAGGGAAGAACTCAGGCCCCCAGGGCCACCAGCCAGGTGCTAAGCTACATATGTCAGACACTGAGTCAGACAGATGGAACCTAGCACCCAGCTTCCCAAGTTTAAGTCAGGATGCATTGCAGGCACAAGAGCAAGTTGCAGCCAATGGGCAAAGGCATGGCTGGACACATGTCTATCCTGGGGTAACCAAAGCATCTGGCAGGGAAGCATTGGAGCTAAGTCCTACACCAGATCCTGCTGCCGTGAGGACAGACATCTGCCCCAGGACTGCAGGGCCCACAGCCTCATCATTCAAAAGGGTAAGTAAGCTTGGACTCTGAAGACACCTCCCCCGCCACCTCTTAAGTCCTGTTAGCTGCCATGGTCTGGAAGGAATTAGGCTTGGTTGTGAGCTATCCAGGAGCTGAGGTGGGTCTCATAAGCTGAAGTTACCTTGTCAGCCATCAAAAGGAACCCCAGGACAGCTCAGAAATGGGCTTTCACTGAAGGGAGTGAGTTCCCTGTCTGTGGAGGCATACAAGGGAAGCTGAGAGAGGTGTACCTTGTCAGTCATATCTAGCCATGCCCAAGCTCTGGGACGCTGCTACTTCCTGTTAATGATAGATTATCTTTGCTAATACGGGCAGGACTGGCGACAGAAGCAGGAAACATCAACAATTTGAAAGTGGCCTCCAACAGCGGTGGTGGTGCACGCCTTTAATCCCAGAACTTGGGAGGCAGAGACAGGTGGATTTCTGAGTTTGAGGCCAGCCTGGTCTACAGATTGAGTTCCAGAACAGCCAGGGCTACACAGAGAAACCCTGTCTCTAAAAAAAACGAAGAAGAAGAAGAAGAAGAAGAAGAAGAAGAAGAAGAAGAAGAAGAAGAAGAAGAAGAAGAAGAAGAAGAAGAAGAAGAAGAAGAAGAAGAAGAAGAAGAAGAAGAAGAAGAGGAAGAGGAAGAGGAAGAGGAAGAGGAAGAGGAAGAGGAAGAGGAAGAGGAAGAGGAAGAGGAAGAGGAAGAGGAAGAGGAAGAGGAAGAGGAGGAGGAGGAGGAGGAGGAGGAGGAGGAGGAGGAGGAGGAGGAGGAAGAAGAAGAAGAAGAAGAACAACAACAACAACAACAACAACAACAACAAGAACAAGAAGAACAAGAAGAAGAAGAAGAAGAACAAGAACAAGAACAAGAACAAAAACAAGAAAGTGGCTCCCCCAAGGGAAACTGGTCCTGTTCCCCATTCCCCTACCCAGTCTGAAAGGAGAGGCGGGCCTATGCCCTCCCTTGGAGGAGCCTTTGACTATTGTTCCCAAAGGGAAGCCGTGTGGATCTGCACGTGCTGAAGAACTGAGGAAGACCTTAATGAACTCATCGCACAGTTAGGAAAACTGTCGGGTAGTGAGCCCGCGAGCTGCATTCTCTTAAACATTTATTTATTTATAGCGTGCTGTGACTACTCTTTCTTATAGGATTTAGGGCTGTGGGGGGATCTCAGATGGGGGAGGGGAAGAGAATATGCCTGTGATGACCCCAGTGAAGAGCCAAGCACCAGGGGAGCAACTGGGTGGGGGGGTGGCAGTGGCTCGTCACACTAAGGGGAGCCTAACCGGGAGCATTCCTGACTGACTGACTGACAGCCAGGTTGTTCCCAGGGCTGGCAGTAGTGGAGACATCTCAGGTGATGGAAGAACTGGAGTTGCATCTGCAGCACCTTTCTCCCCAGACCTCCAAGATGGCTATCCTCAGGCTCCCCGTGCCTTCTCCCCTGCTGCCTGGCAGGAGGCCCCTCCTACCTCCTCATGACCACTCCCACCATGTACTCACAGGAAAGGGTAATGGACTGTGGTTCACACTTCTCAAGGGTAGACTCTATCCCTGTAGGCTCTTGGCTCTCAGGCCAACTCCGGGTCCCAAGGCTGATTGCTGAACCCACACATGCGAAGGTGCAACGTGAAGGCTCAGAAGAAGGCAGGTAAGAAGGCAAAAACATGGTGCTGTCTCTGTGTTCTCACCTCTGCCCCTGAAGGCTCCACTGCAGGCACCTCAGCCCACCTTGCCACCCTGTAAAATGGGGTCATGAACAATACTTTCGGACAGTTACTGAGAATGGGGACTGAGTGCTGTGAGTACTATATATAAATTGATTTTTTTTTAAAAAAACCTTTTTCTCCTCCACCCCGTATGTGTATATATGTGTATGTGCATGCACATGCATGTGCACATGCATTTACATGTGCACACAGATTTCCACAAAGGTAAATACAGAGCCCAGAGGCTGACACTGGATGTCTTCCTCAACTGCTCTCTACTTTATGGTCTGAGGCAGGGTCCCTCCCTGAGCCTAGAGCCCACCAGTTCAGCTAGCCTTGCTGGTCTGATGCTCCACACCTCTCCCCAGCACACACACACACACACACACACACACACACACACACACACAGGGGTTGCAGGTACATCCCTTCACTCTCGCCTGGCTATTCCACAGGTGCTGGAGATTCTAACTCCAGCCTTCATGTTTGTCTGGCAAGCTCTTTACCTACTGAGCCATCTCCCCAGCCTCGCAAATCTGGCTTGATTCCTAAAGACGGGTGCAAGGTGGGTGTCCTCATTTTGTTCACAGAATGTAGATGTCAGTCTCCGGCTCAAGGTCGTGAAGGGGGCGCCCTTAGATTCTGTTCTTTGTGATACCAAGAGGTTGGCAGGAGATCATATGCTGGAATTGATAGCTGGAGTGATCTGGGCCTCCTCTTTCTCTTGGCCTTCATCTTTGCCTTCCTTCTTGTGGTTAGAATGTTATGCAAATGTCCTTTCATATGACAGAGGAGAAAATGGCTCCCCCTTTCATGAAGGTTGTCAAATCATAGTATCCAGACATCTGGTACAGCACACAGCACCAGGAAATGCCAGGGTGTTTGTATGAATGAAAGAGCTAATGAATGAATGAACTAATGAATGAATGAGTTAATGAATGAATGAGTAATGAGCAATGAATGAATGAGCTAATGAATGAATGAGCTAATGAATGAATGAGCTAATGAATGAATGAGCTAATGAATTAATGAGCTAATGAATTAATGAACTAATGAATGAATGCTGGGAGGACATAGTAGTCGACCACAGTGGAGCCCAGGAAATAAGTGGAGGGAACCCAAAGAATTTTAGTCTCCTGGGCCTGGAGGGACATGCCCCCACCAGTGTCTACACCTCTCTGTCTCCTTAAGGGCGAGTTACACATATTTTTTTCTGATGATGTTTACCACAAGGCTCACAAAGCCCAGGCTGTCCCCCAGCTTTCTATATTGCAAAGATTAGCCTTGAACACCGGATCCTTCTGCCTCCATCTCCCAAGTGCTAGTATCCCAGGAACCTGGCTCAGATCGCTATGCACGGCTCCGACATCAGACTTTCCCCTTCTGGAAAATGGGACAATAATTAGCAAGTGTCTTATGGTTTCCGTCCTGGCCGGCACTGAGTGATTCTGAGAGGCATCACGCACGGGGTATCTCCTTTGTCTCTGGACAGAAAAGAGTCCCAACTTCTCTGTTGACACTTTATCGTGGGGCGAGGCCACTGCTGCCAGCTGGCTGGAAGGCAGAGAAGTCCCATTCTCGGGTCCAAATGCTCTTGTCCCTGCAGAGCAGAACAAATCCCCCGAGGGTATTGATTGAAGCTATTATGGATGTGCGTAGACAACATGCCGGCTGGGAATAGGAGTCGCTGCCCCGTCTGTTTCCACGTGGTGATAATGGCAAGTCTTCGCTTTATGAAGTAGAATTTGTTATGGCCGATGAGCCATAAAAATTGCAGGGTGGGGAGAAAAAGAAGAAAAAAAAAACCCATAAATATATTTGTAATTTAAACAGGGATTACCATGTAATTGAGAGGGGAAGCACGGGCAAAGGCCAGCTCAGCCCTCGTGCTCTTGGCTTTGAGGCAGAGCTGAGGCAGTGAAACAGAACCATTCTTGGAAGATTCTAGAAGGAAGAGTTAATGGGCACAGAGCCCTGGGAATGGGCCCAAAGCTGAGGAAGGAACTCACTTGGCAACCGTTTGTGGAGAAGCTACTGTGTCTGATTTGAGAGGCGGTTCACAGTAGAGCCACGCCCACTGACCATTAGCAGGTCCAGTCTGGCCCACGGATGGGTTTTCAGCAAGATAATGGCTTGAACCATTTCTGCCTGGGCAGGAAGACAGCTGAGTCAGGCAGGGCTGCATGGGGGTAGAGAGGCCACTGCGGTGACCGCAGCTTGATCTCCTGGGGGATCAGAGGACAGAGAGCGCCGGCTGGGAAATGCTGGGAGAAGGATGAAGGAAGCAGAGCGTGCCCTGCTGACCAGCCCAGAGGAGAGCATCAAATCCACCAAGGAATGACGAAGATGGTTCTGAGTTCACAATCGTAGTAGAGCCGGGGCAGCCAGCCAGACAAATGTGTGCGTATACCGTGCGCATGTCCCATGTGCCTGTGGTGTCAGGGATTTTTATCAATGGCTCTCCACCTTAATTTTTTGAGACAGGGTCATTCACAAGCCTGGAGCTCACAGATTATGCCAGACTGACTGGCCTGCTACCCCCAGTGATCCATCTGTTTCCACCTCCCTACTGCCGAGATTACAAGCCCACCACCACGCCTGACATTCTAGGTGGGCGAAACTCAGTCCCTCATGCGTACACAGCAAACACTTCTTTGAATGGATGGTTGGCATCTTACAAGGTCCTCTTGAAGCCCCAGCAGTAGCAACACCTTTATGTCCTCTCAGAAGATCTCAAGTTTTATGGTGAGAGGTAGTTGAAAATTACCCAGCCTCAGTTTCTCTTCTGAGAAATGGGAATAAAAGAATCCCTCAGGGCCGTCATAGGGACTGACTGAGAAGGGCCAAAGGAACTTGCCTAGTGTACAACAGACCCTCAGGAAATGCTAGTCTTTTACTGTGACACACAAAGGGACCTGATTTAGGAAAGACAGCACCATGTTCAAAGTAGCGTAGAGAGAAATGGCGTTCTAGATGGGTCCAGGGTACCACAGAGAGAATGAGATGCTGGGATGCAGCTCCGAGTAGCCATGGAAACTCCTGGAGGAGATGGGATGCTAGTGGTTTCCAAAGGATGACTGGCTCCAAGGGAGTAGCTGACTACATCAAGGCGATGTAGGGGTCCTCAGGAGGCAGATGAATGAGAGGAGAAGATGCTAGTCCTGCCCTCGAGGATGCTCTGGCTGAACCGTATATGCCGTCCTTGGGGAATGGGATACTATGCTGAAAGGCTCCGGGGCCCCTGGGCAGCTTCAGCTGGCCTCTCCAGGAAAACCTGGAGTTCATCTGGGAAAGGACTGCAGGCTTCCTGACCATTTGCTCTGGTATGGAGTCTGCATTCATTTCTGCATTTTTTTTCCATTTTTGTTTACACTCTAGTTATAACATTTTGTTTTCCCCCCCGCCCCCCAAGCTTATGGTGCTTATAAGCAAGCACCCCAATATACAAAGATTAATGAAAACCATAAGTCCCCAGCTTCCAACTCCAGGGTCGGGAGGAGGCGAATTCTATGAAATCCAGACCGTGCCAGCTTAGCTCCTCGGTCATGATCAATATGTTCCCCAAAGTGCCTTTTAAATTACTGTCAGAGGCAATGTGCCATATTTATGTATATACATGCTTAGAGGTGACACACAGGAGAGATGCTGTTTCTATTATGAAACTGTAATGTGCATTTATCTTCAGAAATAACACACTGAAATGTTGGAAAGAGAAAAGTTGAAAAGCAATAGGTCTATAAATAAAGAGCACAGACATTCTGACATTTTACGACACAGGGAGTGGCGGCGTGACTGTCTCCCCTGGACGGACCACCCCAGAGATCGTGTCCAAACTCCAGGGCGAGGGATCTTGGAAGTCCAGGAGTCTTCTCAGAGGCTCCAGAGAAACTTCGCTGAGATGGGGGGGTTGGGTGAGGGTGTGGTCAGCTCATGGTTACACAGAACTCAGGCCAGAGGCATTTGAGGCATGGCCGGGATAAGGAATTGGTGGCTGGGGCTGGGTGACAATGTCCTCTCCCCTTCTCTAGCAATAGGCAGACGGTACAATGGATGCAGAATCTGTCTTGAGCACCTTGCAGATCTGCACACTTCAGCACGGCATGCCACAAGGGCCCCATTATATCCAGATTGTGTCCTGAACCCCTCGCTGTAGCGGGTTCCTGTAATGTGACTTTTCAGAGGGGTCACTGTAATTTGACCTCTCAGAATCGTGACCCTGGTAGCTTATTTTCTTTTCAAGCCCTTCCTTGTTTGGGAAATGAATTCACTATGTATCCCAAGCAAGCTTCAAACTCATGGCAATCCTAATCCTCCTGCCTCAGTTTCTGAGTGCAGGGATCACAGGCATTGACCTTTCCTGCAGAGACAATGGGAAGAGGCCAGAACTGAGTCTAAGTACCTGCGGAGGTGGGAGCTGGGGCGTGGGGATGGGGAGAGAGGTTGTCAGTCATGTCTGTGACCCAGAAGGAGGCTGGGTGGCAGGGTTGTTTGTGATGCTTTCCTGTCACTTCCTATTTATTTGTTTATCTGTTCATTGGTTCAATTGTTCATCTGCTCTGCAACCAGTGCAGATGTGGGGTGCTGGGCAAGGATATGACATCTTTCCTGCCCCGAGGTACTCCAGGCAGACATGTAATTGGCAATTACCAGGAAGAGACGGCTGTTACAGGTGCCGTGAGGCCAGACGGGAGGCGGGCACCTCTAACTGCCTAGGGAATCATGTCCAGCTTCCGAAGGAACCAGCTGGAGAACTGAACAAGAAAACTGGGCGTGGAGAGCATCACCCAGGCACAGAAACCAGCCAAGGTGAGGAGTTTCAGCCATGCTGGAAGAGCAGGGTCAAGAGGAGTCCTCAGCCTAGAGAACGGAGTTGGTGCGGACCTCCCCCATCTCAGGTGTGATGGGGCGGTCCCTGTTTCTTAACCAGTTGAATGACCACACACACACACACACACACACACACACGCACATACACTCACACACTCACACACACATACACACATACATACACACACACAGGCACACACACGCACACACTCACACACACACTCACACACACATACACACATACATACACACATACACACACAATCACACACTCACAAACACATATACGCACACACATGTGCAGTTCTATATCACGTGATGCTCACAAATGTCCCTCACACCAGGGTTCCCACGGACCAGGAGTGCAGCCCAGGTCTGTCTACCTCCAGATCCTGTGGTGGGTGCATCCCCCATGCTCCACCCCCACCCTGTGCAAGGAGTTCAACAAAAAGAGAGGACTTGGACTCATTCAACTATAATTAATCACCTGTCCTGAATGAGGTGATCTGACTTCTTCTAGCAAGCATAGACAGTGGAGGATGACACAAGCTCCAAACCAGAGCTGGGCGTGATCCTGCACTGCCTGTGTTTAAGTCCAACAAGGGAGTGGACAGATTCCTGTCCCAAGGATGGCTGAGAGTGGTCACAGCGTGCTAAGCCCAGACAGCGCGGAAGTTCTGAAGCTGTCATTACCCCAGTGTGGCCATGGTGAGACCCCCTCTGCTACTATAGACACTAAGCACAGAGGGCCCACCTCTCTCAGACTGGCTCAACCACAGCTGGGCTCTGAGCCTCTGACTCTGATGTCACCTTATCATCTTTCTATCTTTCCCTGGGTGGTTCCAGTAACCAGAACTACGCTGCTGGCTCCTTGAAGGTAGGATGCCTGCCATCAGCCTTACTGATCTCTTGGTCTCTCTGTGGTAGAGTTATGTGGAACCATTGAGCACTGCAGTCCAGGGTCAGGAGGCCCTATGGGCAGGGGACACTCAACAGTCCACTGGCAGGTTCCCTTATCCACCCGGAGACCTATTACTGTTGCTGCCCAGCCCCGTTTCACAGATGATGAAATGGAGGTTCAGAAAACAAATATGGTCGCTCCACAGTCACCCAACAATAGAGTCCCATCCAGATGTGGACAGATGTTGACTCTACTTGGGGGAACCTCTCCACTGCTCTGGGAGAGCAAGGGAAGAATGGTAACCATCATTCAGATCATGGTGAGGGCAACACAAGGCACTGGGGGTGTCATTTGGTGTGACGTGGTCATTCTTATTCCCACTGTGAAAACTTGTCTCCGGGGACAACGTCACCATCTATGACCGCACAATGGTTGAAGAAACAACTCTCACTTGTTGTGTGTTGGATGCTATGGGAATGTTTGCATTAACTCTAGGCAGTCCCATGGGGTGATAGTAAGATCCCATTTTCCAGATGGTAAGACTGTGGTCTCGCCAAGTTTTGCCCCCACTCCTCACCTTTTCTACACAGGGTGTGGGGTCAAGCCTTTGAGAGCACAGGGTTTTATATGTGCCAGATGTGTCTGGGATCTGACTGTGAGACAGACAGCATGCTTAGGAGCAGGCTAGCTTCTCTCAGCCTAGGAGGCTCCATGACCCTCAGGAAGGCACACAGCCCACACTCACTCTTCCTAAGAGGATGGGTCAGCGTGGTCCTCTGGCTCCATTCAGAGGTAAGACAGATGAGAGATAAGAGAGGTGCATGCTGGGAAGGGGTCAGGGTGGTTCTTATAGAATTCTCCTGGAAACAGATCCCTGATCAATGAAGAGGGGGGTTATTCAAAGGGGTCATCTTTGGGGCTTTGGGCTGGACATCTATGGGATCTTCTGATGTTAAGATGGGATTCAGGTAGCAAGAGACCAAAGAAGCACCAGGGAGAGACAGAGTCGGCCTCTGTCAGCAGGGATGACAGTGACCTTTGAACCCTGAAGCCTGAGAGAAAAGGAAATGGTAGCTGTCTTAGTCAGGGTGTCTATTCCTGCACAAACATCATGACCAAGCAGCAAGTTGTGGAGAAAAGGGTTTATTCACCTTACACTTCCACATTACTGTTCATCACCAAAGGAAGTCAGGACTGGAACTCAAGCAGGTCAGGAAGCAGGAGCTGATGCAGAGGCCATGGAGGGATGTTTCTTACTGGCTTGCTTCCCCTGGCTTGCTCAGCTTGCTTTCTTATAGAACCCAGAACTACCAGCCCAGGGATGGCACCACCCACAAGGGGCCCTCCCCACTTGATCACTAATTGAGAAAGTGCCCCACAGCTGGGTCTCATGGAGACACTTCCCCAACTGAATCTCCTTTCTCTGATAACACCAACCTGTGTCAAGTTGACACAGAAAACCAGCCAGTATAGGAGTCTTCCTCAAAGTGGAGAGGCTGGGGCCCAGCGGATAAAGCCAAATATAAGGAGCAGCCAGGAGTAGGGAGCCCAAGGGACAGAAAACACCAGAGCCTAAGGCTTCATTTAGTGGAGCTACTTCAATGGGTGGGTCTAAAGATGGACCAAAGAGGCTTGGGCTATCCCCTGCTACGTGCTGTTCTCACCCATGAGGACCTACCCATCCCTCAGTCCTGGGAGGGAGCCCATTGTCACCCTGGCTGTAAGCACCCCACCCTGTCCACACCCCACTCCTGCCCTCAGCAAGCCCAGACCTCATACTGCACAGGTGGCTTCTATCATCCTCTCAGGAGATATGGGACAGGCCATCTCCAACTACACATGACAAAGGGACACTCGGGAACATGTTTGGAGACACCTGGGACCCCCCCACACACACACACAGCAACCTCCATCCAAGCCACAGTAACAGCAATGGTTTCTGGGGGTGCCATTCCCGATGCTGGTTACACACTTGCTTTTCTGGTGTGGACCTGGGCTTGCCCAGCCTGCGGGGGTGGCCACGGAGCTTAGCCTCTCTCTGCTCCTTCCCTAAGGGACTTTGCTGCTTTTATTGCACATTTTTTCTTTTCATCTTTGTTTTATGAGGAATACTTTATGACCAGAGAGTTTTTTTTTCTGTCTACAGCAGCCCTACAAGCAGTGAGCCTTATGTTTATGAGAACTTTCCAGAGAGCTTAGGAGCTTCAACGGGTCTCCCTGCTGGCGCACCCCAGTCCAGATCAGCCCTTTGTAAGTCTCCCTGGATGAGGAGACCAATCCCGTGTAATGAGGTGTGCTCCTCTCCTTATTCTCTGACTAGGTTTCATCACCTGCAAAATGAGAAGGCTCTCATCGCCCACCCTGAAGAGCCGTGAAGACTCACACTCTGTACAAAGCCAGCTTGCAGCCTACAAAATACAGCATCTCCATTATCCTACAAAATACAGCATCTCCGTCATCCATGATGGACCCGGTCCAAGATCCCCAGTGAGAGTTCAAACTGTGGGTAGCAGTGAGCTTTATTTACACTGTTTATTTGTATTGACCCGCAGTGTTTCCCTGGAGAACCATAGCTGACACTTTGTGTGTTCAGTCCCGGCGTCACCTTCCTGTTCCCTACTTGCAGTTGGAGCCATTACTTAATAAAACAGGTGTCCTTTGAATGTAGCATGGGAGTCTGAGATAGATGAACTAGTAAACAAAATGGCTTCTCAGTGACCAGTGGATGGGTAGTGTCTCCAGCATGACAACCCCAGCCGGGAGGATGACCCCAGCCCCAGGCAGGAGAGACGCCAGCAGAACTACAATATGCCATTAAAAGTGGCACTGGGCCTGGCAGTGGTGGCGCACGCCTTTAGTCCCAGCACTCGGGAGGCAGAGGCAGGTGGATTTCTGAGTTCGAGGCCAGCCTGGTCTACAGAGTGAGTTCCAGGACAGCCAGGGCTACACAGAGAAACCCTGTCTCAAAAAACCACACACACACACACACAGAGAGAGAGAGAGAGAGAGAGAGAGAGGGGGGGAGGGAGGCACTGGATTTAAACCTTATGAATTGCTGAACTCTAGAACTTTCCATTTCATATTTTCAGACCCCAGTTAACCATAGGGAGTTAAACCAGCCTGACTTTGTGCCTACAACTTTCTATGATTCATTAGCAATGGCAAACATTTCCCGGATGCCCGGACTGGAGCTGGGCTTGAGTCCCAGACAACACTCTTTGTACCAAACTCTTCAGAAAAGCCTGGGAGGGGAAGGCTGTCACCCACATGCCTCAAAGATGCCCCAACATTTTCCCAAAGTCATCCAGCTGGAAAGAAAAGACCCACACCAGGACAGGTTGACTCCTTGTCATGATTTGAATATGCTTGGCCCAGGGAGTGGCACTATTAGGAGGTGTGGCACTGTTGGAGTAGGTGTGTCCCCGTTGGAGTGGGTGTGGCCTTGTTGGAGTGGATGTGGCCCTGTTGGAGTGGGTGTGGCCCTGTTGGAGTGGGTGTGGCCCTGTTGGAGTAGGTGTGGCCTTGTTGGAGTAGGTGTGGCCCTGTTGGAGTAAGTGTGGCCTTGTTGGAGTGGGTGTGGCCCTGTTGGTAGGTGTGGCCTTGTTGGAGTGGGTGTGTCACTGTGGGTGTGGGGCTTTAAGACCCTCATCCCAGCTGCCTGGAAGTCAGTCTTCCACTAGCAGCCTTCAGATGAAGATGTAGAACGCTCAGCTCCTCCTGCCTCATGCCTGCTTGGATGCTGCCATGTTCCCACCTTGGTGATAATGGATTGAACCTCTGAGCCTGTAAGCCAGCTCCAATTAAATGTCCTTGCAAGAGTTGCCTTGGTCATGGTGTCTGTTTACAGCAGTAATACCCCAACGAAGGCACACCTCAAGACCCAGCCTAGATAATATGGCAGGAGGCAAAAAGATGAGTTGTACCCCCACCCCCAGCATGAACAGTGAAGGGGTAGTTAGCTCCTCCTGGCTTCTTGCAGGAACCTGCAGATCCCCAGAAAAGCACCCAGCATCCATTCAGGGACCTGTAACCAGGGCCCTGGATTTTTGTAACCAAGCCTGGGCCTCACTAAGTGACTTATTTTGGACCAGAGTGGCCCAACACACTCTGTTGCATCTCTGTTTTGGCCCAAGACCGTGGTCAGGAGTGGGCTTGTGCAAAGCACACACTCTTTGGTGCAGACAGCTGGGAGGGCTTTCAGGTATGTTGAACAGCAGAGGAAACACAAAACACGCGTGCTTTGAAACCTCTTCTCCTGGGGTTTTCTGAAGGAACAGCTGATTTCCAGGGCTGCCCCATAGAGGCAGAGACTGAACAGATGCCCCAGGAGCCCTTTCTGCCTGGGCCGCAAACGGCAGCTCCTGCTGCCCAGCAAGTGTGCGACAATTGCCTGCTGGGCCCCCGGAGCCTCTTCCCCAGCAAGGGCCCTGCTTCCCACAGCCCCCGTATCCCCTCCCAGCACCCTGGGTCCTAATAGCTATTTATCGGGCGGTGATGCGGTGCTGATCCTGCGGCTTGTCTGCCAGCAGGAGCGGGATACAGCAATGCGGCTGTGTACCCTGCTAAGAGATATTTAATAAATATGCAAATTGCTGCCTCTACCTCCTCAGGCAGGTGAGGAGCGGAGAGACGCCAGAGTTAAGTATTAAATCTGTTCGCTATGAGCGCTAAGTGCAGAGGCAGGGACCGGAGCCCAACTTCCTGGGAAGGCTTCCATCTGGCATGCAACAGCCTAGCTTTGGAAGGGGACGGGGGCTGGAGAGGAAGTGGGACAGGGATGGGACTTGACGAACTGGGAGTTCAGAAGGGCCATTTCACTTAAGTCTGAGTGAGGTGTTGGGGGCTGGGAAGCATCTGTGCGCTTGTAACGCACCGGCTGCAGTTATGGACCCCACCCACCTGAACTTCCCTGACCCTGCAAACTAGCAAGGCACCCACCCTGAAGGCTGCCCACCACTCACCCTTCCCCAACCTTCTCTCTTTTTCTCATTCATACAACCGCCACTCTGGCTCCACCCACACATCTGTTTCTCTGATCACTCGCTCATTCACAAATCCATACTCCCACCAAACTACCAAGCTGCCACCCAACCATGTGTCCATCTTATCATGTCTGATTTTTTGCCTACATTTTCATCAGCCAAAAATACACTCATCCATCCATCCACCCAACCACCCAACCATCCACCCACCCACCCACTCATTCACCTATCTATCATCCACCCACCCACCCACCCACTCATTCACCCATCTATCCATCCATACATACATACATACATTCACCCACCCACCCATCCATGCACTCATGCACCCTTCTACCCATCCATCTACTCAGTCATCCAGTACACATACATACATGCAGCAAACAGATATCCATCATCTGTAGACATATATATCTGTCCAGTGATCTGTTTGTCTATTCATTCATTCATCAACCCATCTGTCAGTTTATCTATTCATCTATCCATCTGTCCAGCCATTCTTCCATTTATCCATCTGTCTATTCATGGGCATTTTCTGAAATTCTGAAAATTCCTGCTCTAGGCACCAAAAAATGAAGAAACAGTAAGGCCCCTCTCTCAGCCACTCAATGTACTGGGGGTTGGGAATCAAATGCACAGGATAGCATGTGACTTACCACACTTCCTGTTACCAACAGCACGGCAGAGAGTCCCATCCAAGATGTTTTCTCATCTTGGGGATCAGGAAACTCTTCAGAACGTGTGGGCTGCCAACTAGAATAATGTGGATGCCTTAGGCCTCTGTCCAACATCAGCTCAGCTTGTGGCCTGAGTGTGACACGAATCTTGGGGATGGAGAGAGGAGCCAGTCCCGCCTCTAGGATGTTTCTAATCAAGGGTGGAAGAGAGATCTAAAGTAAATGTGCAAGAGTTGGCAGTGCCAGAGGCTCTCTCACCAGCTGAGGGGATGGCACGGGGTCTAGGGTTGGCCCGCCTGAGCTTCCTGGGGTTGATGAAAGGCAGGGAAGGAGCCAGCAGCAGCGCACTGGCCCACACCGGGCATTTGGCCTGGCTGAGCGCAGCACTAAGCAGGATGTGCTGAGCTGTGGCAGGAGCCTTAGCTCAGCCATTGCTTTGTTCCAGCGATGTCCTGGCTCATGAATCTCTAAGTCTGAGCACACCCGCGCTAACAGCTGCTTGGCTGTTTATGGAAGACTCTCTCCTCAGCACTCCTCCGACTGAGGGAAAGATGCGGTCCCTACAGAGAAAACTTCCATACCATGCTGTCTTGATGCAGAAGGTCTGGATGCCGTTAGACCGTTACTCTGTACCGTTCTGCCTGCCCAGAAGCAGCAGCCATTCCCGGAGAGTCTTGGGGGTCTCGCTCATTCACCACAGTTATCCACTCATGCCTCACACCAGCAGAGGCTGCCTTCCCTGCCCAGTGACTAAGACATGCGCACATCCCATCTCCCCACCTAGCATAGAGATGACGACATGTCCTTCCAGTACCTTCTCCTTGAGCTTCCCTTGACTGTCTCCACCTTACTCTGCAGGCAAAAATGCAATTATAGGGCTGGAGAGATGGCTCAGAGGCTAAGAGCACTGACTGCTCTTCCAGAGGTCCTGAGTTCAAATCCCAGCAACCACATGGTGACTCACAACCATCTGTAATGGGATCTGATGCCCTCTTCTGGTGTGTCTGAAGACAGCTACAGTGTACTCATTATGTTAAATAAGTAAACATTTAAAAAATTGAAACATATATATATAACACATATATGTATATGTACATATACATATGTACATACACACACATACACACCTATACCTGTACCTGTACCTATACACATACACACCTATACCTGTACCTGTACCTATACACATACACACATATACCTGTACCTGTACCTATACACACACACACACACACACATACACACACACACATATATATATATGCCACAGTCTGAAGTCTGAATCACGGGTAATCTCAGATGCAAATATCATATGTAAATGCACCATAGGGTTAAAACAAAGATGCCCAAGGCAGATGAAGTTATGGGATATTGGAATGGTGAGCTGTAACTGGAATCTTCTTAGAGCTCTGATTTAAGCATGCACAGGCCCCTGGTACACTGCATACAGTGCAGTTTCTGAGTGCCTGGGTCTCTGTCAACAAGTGTGGGCTGTTTTCCTGGAAAACCTGGAACAGTTTGCCTGGCTTCATTCCAACTGGTTGGCTCTCTGCTAGGGGTGATTTGTCTTCTCAGGGACATTAACCAATGGCTGGAGACATTGGAGGGGTGGAGACCAGAAATGCTGTTGGATACCCTCAGGACACACAGGAAAAGTTAGTGGGCCCAAGCTGCCAGACTGCCACACCAGGGCTGGGAACCCTTGTTAACCCTATTCTGGAATCGTGCTGGGCTCCGGGGAAGGAAGATTGGCAAGGTATCAGTTGCTGCTTCTATCTCTTGGAAACTGTTGGATCAGTGGAGTGCAGTCCCGCACCCCCACACCGCCATGATTTTGGCTGTGTTCTGTCCCCTTCCCTGCACATAGTCCTCCCCCCCCCCATCCCATTCTAACACCCTGATCTATATCCCCGGACATGGATGATTCTGGTGAAATATGCACTGTTGCTTATCGTTCGGATGCGTTTTAATTTACATAAATTGTACTGGGCTATAGATCTCATTGGGTGCCTTAAGTTTTTTCAGTTTTTGGTTTTTGTTTTTGTTTTTTTTTTCCACGTAATGCTGTGTTTTGGGATCTACCTGCTGTGCTCCATAAATCTCCAATTCCTCTGCCACAGATATTTCCTAGAATTTGATTCCCCCCACCCCCTGTGGGTGTCAGGTGACCCCACGCCTCACCATGTGGGTGGGGGTTGGGGACCTACTCCAGATGTTCTCCAGTCTATCAGGGGTGGGACGGTGGGGTGGCAGGGTGTACAGCGCCTGCGCTGTTTCTCTTAGCAGCACCAGTTTGCAGACTGCAGATCTCCACTCTGCTGTACACCTGTGGCATGATCCAGCTCTCTAAATTTCCCAAGCTGGTTGTTGCCACGGGTCTGGCTCAACCTGAAGAAGGGGAGTGTCATTTCTAATGTGCTTTCTGGCACCTAAACAGTGTCCTAGGTGTGAGCTCTCTGGGGAACGATGCCCCCAAGCTTTGTTTCTAAAGCAACAAAAGGCCAGAAGGCAGTGTGGCTGCCTGCTTGCTCCAAAGGGACCTCTAGACCCAGACTTCCTGCAAGGATCCCCCGGGGCTCTTCCCAGCCAGCATCATCCTGAGCCTCAGGGCAAGGGGGTAAACAATGGAGGTGCAGTTCCTTGCTCCAGGAGTCTCAGGGTGAGCAGGGAGAGAGTCAAGCATCGCAGGTGTCATTTATTAAATGGAGGTGTAACTGCTGCTGCCAAGAGGCCCAGGAGGCCGGGGGATGATGAGAGAAGTCAGGGAGAAAGCTCCGAGTAGGGGATTGGGACCTGAGAAGCGGCAAGGTTTCATCTGCAGCGGGGAAGCAGAGGCCCGGAGCAGATGTGACCAGGAATGGTGTAAGGAACTGCTGAAGCCAGGAATCCTCCTGTTGTGGGAAACTGACATTCTAGAAGGTGTGGATTGTTCTCACCCTACTAGAGGTGGGAAATGGGAACAGATAGATGAGTTCTAAATGATAGTGGGAGAGACATATCTAGTCAGAATAAGAGTGATCAGAGGATTGAGACCTGCAAGGGGGGGGGAGCAAAAACCTGGAGGCCACCCAGGAGGTGGTGTCAGAGGACCGGAGGGTATTGTAACACCTTCGTCCAGCCATGGGACCTCTCTGCAAACCTAGATGGTGACGTGAAGCGGACAAAGAGGGCGAACAAAGAGGGGATCCCGTCAGGCGTGAGGTCTGACTTCCACGAGTCCCTCCTTCTCTACCGCACTGTGCAGCTCGCTCTCTGAGATCAGACATGGAGTGTTGTCCCAGGCCTGGAGCTCCCAGCCACTGGGAGGTCAGGGTTCTGGGTTCTCCCATCAGGATAGAAGCTGTCTGAGCTCTGAACTTCTCTCCTCCATCACACCAGGCTCTCCATGAGCAGTTTCTACCCCCTAGACTCACAGAGCCCTAGACAACGTCCACGCTCTAGGGCTCCCGGCAATGTCTGCCAGGGTGACAGACACCCTAACCCCAAGCAGGGCCATAGGCGGGGGACAGGCAGATGTGAACACGTAACCTCAAACGTTCTGGTGTGCAGAGGAAGCACCTTGAAACAGGGCCTCACATTGTTGCTCAGGATAACCCAGTGTTCACCATATAGCCCAGGCTAGCCTCAGACTTGAGACCCTCATGCCTCTGCCTCCTGAGTGCTGAGAGCCCGGCATGAGCCATTGAGATGCCCCCCAAGTCCTCATCCAGGCATTGTCTCCTCCCTGTCTGGAGAGGAACCCCAGAGGCTGGGCTCTGGGAGCAGGGGTGGGGAGGGATCATTCATTCAGAAATCCCAGAGTAGCATCCTCTGTTCTCTCATCAGCGGTGTTGCAGGACACACAGACAGTGGTGGGGCCTCCCTCTGGGACGCACACCATCTCCTCTGTCTCCTTCCTGCCCTCCCAGGTTTCCTGCACCCCAGGGAAGGTGTCTGAGGCTGTGCAGTGTATCTCCCGCGCGATGGCCATTGCAGGGCCCCTCACTTCCAGCAGCAGGCTTATCCTCACAGGAGCCCGGAGGCCATTCGCCTTCAGAGACGATATACAATCTGTTTAGCGACTGCAGGCTTCTTTTAATAGCAGAGAAGTATATTTCCAGGGAGATCTGCTGGCGTCGTGGGGAGGAAATAAAGAAAACACTGCCCAGGAAAGAGATTGCAGGAGCGGGGAAGACACTTACTGCCGAGAGTGGGAGCCAGGGACAGGTTTTGTGGCAAACCTGAGTTCACCCAGTGGCCACGGTGGGGGTGGGGTGGGGGGGTAGGGGGTAGGGGGTGGGGGTGGGAGCAGTCACTCTGCTCCAGAATGAAAGCAGGGATGAGAACAGAAATTCTGAGTCTGACTCAGGCTTGGATGAGGCCAAATGATGGTAAGAGGCTGAAGCCAGACCCAGGGCAGTTGGGGTGCTGCACTTGGGGGGTCAAAATTCTCCAGAATTCTTTTTCCTCCGGGCCCAGACATTAAGATACCAGGTCCTGTACACTCCGATAGCTCTACCTGTCAGCTCAGTTACTGAGGAGGCTGAGGCAGGAGGATTTCAAGTTCAGGGCCAGTCTGGGATATAGGGTGAGTCCAAGGTCAGTCTGGGCATCTTAGGGAGATACTGGAGGGGGAAAAAAGTAACAAGAACTAGAGATGCAGCTCAGACTGGTACAGTGCTTGCCTAGAGTGTAGGAGGCCTGTATACTACCATAATGGAAGGGAGGGGAGGAGGGAGGGGAGGAGGGAGGGGAGGAGGGAGGGGAGGAGGGAGGGGAGGAGGGAGGGGAGGAGGGAGGGGAGGAGGGAGGGGAGGAGGGAGGGGAGGAGGGAGGGGAGGAGGGAGGGGAGAAGGGAGGGGAGGAGGGAGGGGAGGAGGGAGGCGAGGAGGGAGGCGAGGAGGGAGGCGAGGAGGGAGGGGAGGAGGGAGGAGAGGAGGGAGGGGAGGAGGGAGGGGAGGAGGGAGAGTGTAGGAAACTCTGTATACTGCCATACTAGGAGGGAGGGGATGAAGGGGGAGACAGAAAGAGGCACCTGGAGAGAGAAAAAGAGGAAGAGAAGAAGGGAGGCAGGGAGAGGGGAGAAAGGGCCAGGGAGGGAGGGAGGGGGGAGAGAGACAGGAGGCAGGGAAGCAGGCAGGGAGGAAGGGACAGAGGGACAGAACACTGGAGGACAGAGAACCTGGAAACAAAGCAGCTCAGTACCCTGGCAACTAGCCACCTAGTTGCCAGGAGGCAGTGTGGCCCAACAGTGGGGCTGCTGGGAGGACTTGGTGGCCTGAGAGTTGGGAACAGTTCGAAGAGCAACGTTTCCCAGTCTGGGTTTCTGATTGTTTCCTTGAACACCCAGAGCAAAGACAGATGGCTCGGCCCTAGACATGAGGTCCCTGCGATGTCTAAATGGTGGTCTGGACCCCGACCCATAACTTTTGGTTCAGCTGAACTTGAAAGGCTATTGTGGGGAGTCTGCGTGCAGGGGTCGTGGGAGGGAAACTGTGATGCTGAAGGCAGAAGGACCACGCCATCCCATGCTTCCTGCGACTTCCCAGTGTGTCTTTCCTGCCTCCAGAGCTAGGGCTCCATAAGGTAACAGGTACTCAGAGGACACGTCACTGACCGTCTAGAACCATGCAACCAGGCCCTCTGCCTCTCCCCACCCTTCAGGTGTTCAAGTCCTGCCCTTCCTTCAAATGATCTCAGTCTCTGTTGTCACACACACACCCTCCTCTTGCCCCTTCAAGGCAGCAGGGGCGTCCTGTTAGGACGCAGCTAAGCCTGCGCTGAAGGAGAGGGACAGCCACCAGACCTGACCAGGCACTTCCCTCTCCCGAGCCTCCCAGCTGCAGGGGGGAAGGCAGGGAAGCACAGTCAGTGCCCCAGCAGGGGTGAGGCTATAGCAGAAAACAGCAGCTGCTGAAACACTCATCTACACATCTCTTCCTGTTACCTCAGGCTAGCCAGGGCCTGAAAATATACACAGTGAGTAGTTCTAGAATCAACTATTAAAAATTGTGTGTGCTGTTCTGAATGTGCCCAGGAAGTCTCCCATGCAGTCCTCCCACCCCTGTGCTCCCTCCCTTCCTGAGTCATCCCTGATACATTGTACACACATAGCATCCTGCCCCTCGCTCTTTAATACCTGATGAAAAAGAAAAACACATTACCGCTAGGACTGAAGATGATCAGTTTAGGATTCCACTCGGGGCTTCGGAGAGCGACCCTGTAGATAAGGGAGGTGGTTATATTTAACTTGATTTGAGAAGATTGACCTAATGCTAAGTATGAACTAAGGCAATCTGCCCAGCTACACACCTTAGCTTGCACACATGCGTCTAAGGGACCTGGCCAGACAACAGTGGAGATGGGATGGGGCTGTGGGGGGAGGTCATGGGGAGTGGTCCAGCAGATGCTTAGATTAAAAGTGTGGATTTGAGGAACTATGTGGTCAGAAGTCAGATTATAGGGTCTTTTTGTATTGCCTCCCCCAAACTAAACTTAAACAAAAACACTGATGATTTCTGAGTCTTCTGAGAATTTCTGAGTCTTCTCATGGAATCTTAACTCTGCACCATTTGGGGGACAAATAATTCAGAATGGTTGAGTAGCAAATTAGTTATTTTTTTAATAGATGTATTGTTAATAATGTCCCAGATAATGTTTGATCATATTACATAGTATTTGGGATGTATTTCTACCATAGAATGGTGTCATTTAAAAGTTTTGTTTTTATTACTTTAAAATACATACACATTTGTGCACCTGTGTGTGGTTATGTGCATTTGTGGCTGCAGATACATGCAGAATCCAGAAGGGGGCGCCAGATCCCCAGAGCTGGAGTTATAGGCGGCTGTGAGCTGTCTGACAGGGTGCTGGGAACTGACCTCGTCCTCTAGAGGGCCACATAACTACTCCATCCCCATGGTATAAAATTAAACATTAAATCTAACTTTAAGCAGCATCACATTTTAAAATCCAGAGACCTGAAATGAAAAGGAAAAGGAGACAAAGAGAGATTAATTAGGAAAATCCCATTACTTTTTCCGTTTTGTTTGTTTGTTTCGCGTTTTATTTACTTAACTGCGTTGGCTGGCTTTATTGGATCATGATCTTGCCCCTCAATGTGGTGTGCCTATGACAGAACACATCCACTCATGTCTTCTCTCTAGCACACAAACCACAGATGCTCATAGCTGCTTGTTTAATAAATACACATCCACATCATAGCCACTTCATCAAAGTGCAGGAATATTCTAGAAAGACTCAAGAAAGTGGCCATCTCTGTCTGCATTCCTTTGTGCATAGTTTTGGGGTTTTTTGTTTTTGTTTTTGATTTTGCTTTTGTTTCTCTGCAGGAATGCAAACAGAACCACACACTGTGCAGGAGACAGAGGACAGTTACACACAGCAGCTGCAGAGTGCCAACCACTTGCTTAGCACTACCTTGTGCATTCCCAAACCCTCTCCCTTAACAGCCCAAGAATCTGACAGGGACAGGCCCCGGAGGGCTTTGTGACTCCCTCAAGGTCTTGCTATTCTGAGCTGGAAGAGTCTGAATGGGAACTGGGCCCCCCTTGATTAGCACATGACATGGCATCCAACCAATGGATGATGGCCGGTCCACAGGTCAGGTCACCCTGACACCACACAGACTTTTGACTGTGATTCATAACCCAGGAGGATCTATCTGTCTATCTTCCTCTGTCTATCTCTCTGAAGCCCCCTTTGAACGCTCACATCATTATAGTTTCACTTGCCAGTAATGTTTGTTTTATTCTGGTGTGTCCACAATCCTACATGTATGTGGAAGCCAGAGTCGGTTGTCAAGTGTCTTCTTCAATCTGTCTCCATCTTTTTTTAGATGGGTCTCTTCTGGAGCCTGGGGATCATTGATTCAGCCTGCCTGACCCCTGGGGACCTTCTCCCCTCGGCCTCCCCAGTCCAGAGATGGCAGGCAGGCAGTGCCACAGCTGGCTTGTTTGTTTTTTGACATGTGAGCTGGGGATCTGAACCCAGATCCTCACGCGTGTGTGGCGAATGCCTTACTGACCGAGCCATCTCTTTAGCAAGCCTCCACTCCACGTTTTAAGTCAGCACATTTTGAGTTTTTCCCAGAAGCCTCCTTGGATGCTCTAGCCGGTGTCTGGGGAAGGCGTTGGATGCTCAGCCGTAAGCAAATGTGGGCTGTGCTGCTTGGAGCCTAGACTTCCCGGCCTCAGGGAGCAAGAAATGAACCCAAATCCTCAGACTCTGGCTGCCAGGCCCAGAGCTCGAGAAAGACAAAAGGCGGTGCATTTGGACGGCAGGGTGGAGGACACCCCGGAACAGCCAATTAAAGCACTTTTAATACTTTCTGAGAATATATGCTCACACTCCAAACCAATCTTAGGACTTAGTGGAGCAGAGATAACCAGGCCTTTGGCCGTGTCAGATAAGCCCACGAAATCGGAAATGAAGGCAATCCTGTTTTACATTAAGGGAAGCGAAAATCAACACGAATTCAGGTCCTCTTCTCGCTGCTGTGAGATGCCTCGCTACCCACGAGAAGATGCTGCTTGCAGGAGATAGCCTGGTGCCAGGGAGATACTAGACTGGAGAACGGAGAGAGACTGCACAACCAGAGACAAGTTCAGGCAGGACACGGTGGTGACTAGGAGACCCCACAAAGATATTTAGGGTGAGAAGAAACCCAGGTGATTTGGTATCCTCTTAGCTCAGTGATTTGTAAAATGCAATACACAGTAATTAATATCGTGTGTGTGTGTGTGTGTGTGTGTGTGTGTGTGTGTGTGTGCCTGAATATCTGTGTGTGTACATGCATGCATATCCATGTAGGTGTTTGTGAGTTTGAGTGCATGTGGAGGGGGGTATGCATGCATATCCTTGTGGATGTTGGTGTGTGTGTGTGTGTGTGTGTGTGTGTGTGTGTGTGTGCATGCACGTGCATGAATATCTGTGTAGGTATTGGTATGAAGGTATGAGTGTTGGGAGAAATCTACATGTGTGTGTGATCAGGGCAGGTTGTGTGTGGGAGGGTGTGAGTGTGTGGGGGTGACTTCCTTCCCTTGTGAGTGTGTGTATGTGTGTGACTGTGCTTATGTGTGTGAGTATGTTTATGTGTGTGAGTGTGTGTATGTGTGTGAGCGTGTGTGTGTGTGAGTGTGTGTATGTGAATGTGTATATATGTGTGAATGTGTATATGATGTGCATGTGTGTACATGCATGCACATCCTTGTGAGTGTTGGTGTGTGGCTATTCGGGGAGTTTGTATGTAAGTGGCTGTGTGTGTGATATGTGTGTGTGAGTGTGAGTGTGTGTGTGTGTCTGTGTGTGTGTGTGCATGTGTGTGCAGAAGCCAGAGGTCACTCTCGGGTGTCATCAACCAAGAATGACCTCATTAGGCTTTCTGTGGTTTCTGTTACCATTTTGTTTCAGAGACAGTGTCTGTAACTCTTTAGGCCAGATCTCACTAATTGGGCTAGCCTTGCCGGTCAGCAAGCCCTAGGAACCTGCCTGTCTTGTAATTGGTTGGGATTGCAAACACACACCGCCCTCCATGCAAACACAGGCTCTGGGGATCAAACACAGACCACACTCGGGTCTTCACAATTGCACGGCCAACACAGCTAAGCGGCCCTCCTTCTCTCTGCCTTGTCTGAAGTGAGACCCCATGGTGGGGACATTTCCTACAAGAGAGACCCAACAGGCCGGGGTCCAGGCTGGGAGTTGATTGTCCATGAGTTCAAATCCAAACACTTTTGATGTCACAGAAAGAGGTCAGTTTTCTTTTACAGAGAGTTCAGGGGGACCCTTCTGTGCCTGGAGCCTCTTCCAGCAGGGGTCCCCATGCCTATAAGGGGTGCTTCCCAGTCTGTAGCTATGACCCTGTAACTTCCCTCTCTTGTGTGCCTTGTGTTCCAGTTTCCAAGCTCCACTTGGGACAGGCGCCTCTGTTCAGGTGCACTATTCCTGTGCTGTGCAACTTTAGGCAGGCTGCTCGCCCTATCTGAGCCTCTGTCTTTTCATCCACAGCACAGGTACAAGCCACCACTGTAATTGTGTCCGAAGGCTTGTGGGGGCTGATGAGACATGAGACAAGGCTTATAAAGTGATGTCACCTGTTGTCTGGGAAATTAAAATTATCAGTGTCCGTGTTGCTTCTTAAACGTACTGCCCCAGAGTCTCCAGGAAGAGACTGGAATTGTTAGGTGTGGCTGCCGGGGCTGCAATGTTCTTCAGCAGGATGTTCCTGTTGTATTATCTCCTTTGGCGACATTTTGGAGAAGGTGACATTGCATGGCTGCCAGGATCTCAGCCTCAGACCTACTCCAAACTTTCCCAGATTATGAGGCCTGTGTTTCCGTGTGGGGGTGCTCCGGCAGACTTGTTGAGGGCACAGGCTCGGGAATCAAGCTGACCTCACTTCATACTCTGGTCTTACTGATCCCAGCCAGGAAACACAAACCACTGTGTAGCTTCTGAATCTGCCTCATCCCAGAAACACTGCAGTCGCCCGAATGGCTCTACCGAAGACCACGCTACTCTTGAGCCCTGTCCGTCTTTCCCTTCAAATACGCGGAGCTCACAGCCACACCCCACTTCAGAGCCCTTGCCTATGCTCTCTGGCCTGGGCCCCCTTTCATATTGCAAACTTCAAATTAAAGGTCACTCTTCAGACAGGATTTTGCCGACCACTGCTGGGACACCTTCCCTAGTCCAGGGACTCTGCATCCTGGTCCAGGCGCCTTTTGGACTGTTTTTTCTCCAGGCCCCGAGGCAAAGTCAACTCACTTTGCTGACTTCTACCTGACAGATGCCCAGGACCCCGGCGGATGTTCCCTGAGGCAGAGTTGCTTCTTTTTTTTTCAGTTCCTGCTGCACTCTCAGGCCGCCTAGCTCATCGCTGGCATGCAGCAAATATTTCCTTAGAGAATAAATGAGCGAATGGCGATACTACAATCTGAGCAACAATATTCACTGAGCCCTCCAGAGGGGCGCGCTCATTTAAGCCTGCTCATTTCTCTGTTTTACAGGGGACACTGGGAACCAGAGAGGTGACAGTGCACACTCCAGGTCACACTGCCGGGCCCACAGGCTGGAGGGAGAGTGCGAGATTGGAACGTCTGTCTCCAGAGCCAGCAAGACTAATGAGGAAATGGATGGATGAAGAGTTATTGATGCCCTGCACACATGCCCACTGTGGTCCATGGTTTGAGGTGATTAGAAACACAGGCTCCTCGGAGCTTCTTCCTCTAACGACAGCGGCTATTCTGAACGCCCCTCTAAGGGATGCAGCCTGGCCACGCCCTCCACCCCAAAACCCATCAGCTGATCAGCTCTGTGATCAAACTACAAGCACCTGTTCAAAGATAGAGCTGTACATTTTAGGCAGCCACGGATGTAAATATTTAACAGAGCCGCGTGAATTATTGAGTCAGCCTATGTGAGTTCTACTTGTTGTCATGCCCAGGGCTCATATTTGCTCTTCAGTGCCAGTCCGATCTCCTCTCCATGCCTCTGGAGAGGCTTTGTCCTTGGAGCAGGACATCTGTGGCAAGCATGGGTCAGGCTATTCATCAGGACCAGGAGGATGCCACCTGTCCATCTTCCTTGGGGCGAGCAGACACGCTGTGGCTGGGTGTTTGCCAGGTTCTGCTGGTTTTCGTCCTGGGCCATCTAATGATCACCTGTTGCCTTAACTACTTTGCTCAGGGCTGTGGTCAAATACCTGGCAAATGTGCTGGAAGGAAGGGTCTACTTTGGCTTAGCTGCAGCCCATCATGGTTGGAAAGTCACTGAGGCAGGAGCTTGAGGCGGCCGTCAGGTCACATCGTTCTGCAGTCAGCAGCTAGAGAGAGCTGAGTGCTGGTGTCGGGCTCTCCTGCTCCTTGGTGTGCAGCCCAGGGCACTGCTCTGCCTCCTTTAAGAAATGTCTTTGCACCTTAATGGATCTATCAAGATGTCCCTCACAGACATGCCTGGAATGAGGCCTGTCTCCTCAGTGATCCCAGATGCTGTCAAATGGTGTCCCCAATGGTCTTAAATCAACACCAGTCATCACAAGTGCTGTGTGCAATCTGTGGCCGGATCAGTGGGCGTAGGCGCTTACAGTCAAGCCCGATGGCCTGAGTTCGATCCCCAGAACTCACATGGAAGAAGAGATCAACTGCTACCACTTGTCTTCTGACATCCAGATGATGCTATAGTGCATGGTACACACACACACACACACACACACACTCCTCACACACACACCTCACACATACACCCCCCACATACACATATATACACACATATACATACATATACATGCACACAACACAACACACACACACAAACACACACATACATACATATACATGCACACAACACAACACACATACACACAAACACACACATACATACACACACAACACACCCCACATACATACACATACACACATACACAAGCATACACACATAACACACACATATACACATGCACATACACACATGTACAAACATATACTTATACACAGACACACACACACAAACCACACACATACCACACAGACACATACACATACATATACACACATATACACACACCACACATACACATATACACACAAAAAGACACACATACAGACACGTACACACATATATATACAAAGACATACACACACCAAACACACATACACATGCATATACACACATACCACACATACATACACATAAATACACAGAGAAAGACAGACATACGAACATATACACACACATATACAGACACACACAAACACCACACACACACATGCATATACACATACCACACACACATACACACACATACATGTACACACAGACCACACACATACACATACACATACACCACACACATATACACACACACATACACACATAGACACACACATACACATGCATATATATACACACGCCACACACACATACATACACACACCACACACACATACATACACACACATACACATACCACACACACATACACACACATACACATACCACACACACATACAAGCACATACATACACATACATACACATACCAACATACACATACCACACACACATAGGCACACACACATGCACATGCACACATACACACTTACACACTCATACACACATATACACATACATACACACATATACATATACACATACACACATACATACACACACATACACATACCACACACACATACACACACATACATACACACATACACATACATACACACACATGCACATACATACCACACACACAGACACACACCGACACACACAGACACACAGACATACATACCACACACGTACACACACACCACACACATATACAAATACACATACACACACAGACACACACACATGCACATGCATATATACACATACCACACACACATACACACACATACACATACAACACACACACATACACACATACATACACACACATACACATACAACACACACATATACACACATACACACACACATACACACACATACATACACACACCACACACACATACACACATATATACACACATGTATACATACCACACACACATACATACACACATACACACACCACACACATGCACTCACATGCATACACATACACACAGCACACACACATACACATACACACATACATACACACACACATACCACACATATACACACATATACACACATACATATACACACATACACATACATACACCACACACACAGACACTGACACACAGACACACATACCACATAGGTACACACACCACACATATTCACATACACATGCACATGCATATATACATACATACACACACATACACACACATACATACACATACCACATACATACACACATACATACATACACATATACATACCACACATGCATACACACATACATACATACACATATACATACCACACATGCATACACACATACATACACACACCACACACACATACACACATATACATACACACACATACACACCACACACACACACATACATATACACACATACACAGATGCACATACACACCACACACACACACACAATGTGATTGCTCTCATTACCCCCTCGCCTCCTCAAAACTTAGCCCAGTGCTGGCTCGCGCTCACGTGGACCCTTCCTTTTCTCCCTGCCCAGCACGTGTCACTTCCCAACAACTAAACACACTGTTCTCTGTGGTGCAAAGGAAGGTTAGCTTGTGCTGTGTGACACGGATGAGTCACGGCACACGGAAAGGTCAGTTTCCTTTCACGCGAGGCTGAGTGTGAACATAGACCACGTGTGTGTCTGTGTCACACCAAAGTCTGGCCTAGTCCGTGTCCATGCCCCCCTGCCGGTGTGAGCGCCCCTCGGAGCTACAGCATTCACTGTCTGGCTGTGGAAGGATCCCGGCTGGTTAGGGTTCCTGACTCAAGCTTGTGTCATCTGAGAAGATGGGGTCAACTGAGAAAATGAATGCCGCCATCACACTGACCCGTGGGCATCTTCTTAACGATAAATATGGGCGGGCCCAGACCACCATGGGTGGTGACATCCCTAAGCAGGTGACCCTATGTTGTATCAGAAAGCAGGCTGAGCAAGTGATAGGAGCAAGTCAGTAATCCAGGCTCCCCCATGGCCTCTGCCTCAGCTCCTGCCCAAGCTTCCTGCCTGGAGTTCCTGCCCTGGATGCCGTCATGACGGGCTACAGCTCTTAGCTGGAATAAGCCCTTCCCCCAGGCTGCTTCCGGCCATGGTGTGAACTAAGACAGAGTCCAAGCACCTTGTACGCTGCCTGCCCATAGGGGAAGCCCGCTAATCATTTGCTGAATGAGTGAGTGAGAGAATGAAAATGATGTAATGAATGAGTGAATGAGTAAGTGAATGATGAGAGAATGAATGAGTGAAGTAGGAAGGAAATGATATAATGAATGAGTAAGTAAATGAGTGAATGATGGAATAATAAATGAGTGAGTGAATGAATGATGAGCTAGTGAATGAGTGAGTGATGAGAGAATGAGTGAATGAGATAGTGAATGAGTGAATGAATGAGTGAATGAGATAGTGAATGAGTGAATGAATGAGTGAATGAGATAGTGAATGAGTGAATGAATGAGTGAATGAGATAATGAGTCAGTGAGTGATGAGATAATGAGTAAAGAGATAATGAATGAATGAGTGAATGATGAGGTAATGAATGAGTGAATGAATGATGAGATAATGAATGAATGAATGAATGAATGAATGAGTGAGTGAATGATGGGAACAGCCGCAGGCGAGGCAGTAACAGCCGTCTACAGCATCCCGTCACCGTGACTGCCCTGGTAAAGACTCCTCCCTCATGTCCGCCAGGCGGGCCTGTGTCCACACTTCCCTTCTGCAGAAGAAGAAACTGAGTCCCCGATGGTCCCTGCCCTCAATGGCTTGCCGTGGGACACAGCAGCACTGTGTTCTTAGGTGGGGTGGCTGGGGGAGGGCGTGGCCTTTCCTGGGGTGACCTGTGGGTCAGCTCCGCCATCATGAGCTGTCCTGAGCACATCTGGGATCAGCCGTGAGGTCTGGGCATCCTCGGCTTCACAGCCAGGCTCGCCCCCAGCACCCTGGCCTCACTCCCCGGCCACGGCTTCCTCTCCGTGACTCAGACCCTCAAATCTCTTATGGTCGTCTTGATTGTCATTTGGTGGCCCGTGCCAATGAAGAGACATTTCTGGGAGTGTCCGTGGGGCTGGGAGCACCGGGCTCTTCCTCACACTGAGCGGTGCCTTCCAAGGGAAGACCCGCATCTTAACGAGGTCTGAGGAAGACACCGCACTGCCTACCCGCCCTCAGCTCTCGCTGACCAGCGTGCATGCATGCGTGCGTGCGTAACCCTGATGATGTCACCTCCATCCTTTGCTGGCATCTGACTCGCACTTAGCATGCACACGGGCCCAAGGTCAAGCACCGGGTCGGGGTGCATGCTGGAGTTCTATTCATAAGCTCTGTGCTTGAACGGGTGTCACCCTGTCACCGCGGGGACAGATGAGGACAGAGAGTGGCATCCTACACTGACGTCAGAGAGGACATCTGGGAGCCCCCACAAAAGAGCTCAGCCACAAGGGAGACGTCTGGAGTCTGGGTCAAACTCTGAGCAGCCGTACTGACATGTTCGCTCTGACATGCTCGCTGCCTGGGAGAGCGTACGCTTTGCCCAAGCCGGGAGGACTAGGAGAGCGCTGATCATCTCTGGAGTTCCACTGGTCACCCCCACGCCGTCTCCACAGTGGCTGCTGTCGCCGATGGTTCATTACAAATGAGAAAATGGAGATGGAGCCGGGGACCCCGACGAGGGACAGAAATCCCACATAAACGGGCCCTTTGATCACCACAGCGATTTGTGCAGAGGCTTGTTAGCTCCCGGAAGATCAAACGTGGAAGATAATGAACAATTTTCAGGTGGTCGGCGCAGCCTGTGAGGTGACAACCCAATTTAGTCAGTGTCTTAATCGCGTCAGAATCCCTGACTTGGCTCTGTTTGGCCCTCTATTACTCCATTACGCAGAGCGCTCAGCCGGCTCCGGGCTCCTCCATCCCTGTCTCTCCAACTATTTATCTCCATGCGATTTAATTAAAGTCTAGTGTTTAATGACACAATGTGTGCTAATTATTTCTTGTTGGTTGTTGAGGGAGGATATTCCCACCCCCACCCACCCTTTTGCGACAGAGCAGAATGTCATCATGTCACTGAGCAAAAGCTGGGACAAGGACGGGCTGGGTGACCTGATGCTATCTGAGGGACAAAATCAGGACATCCTTGGTTCCTTATGCGTGTCCTTGGGGTGAGTCCTTTCTCTGTGGACTCACTGTGGGCAGAGGTCTAGCTCACACACCCCATGAGGACAGGCAAATTCCAGTGGCATTGACCTGTTGGAACCAGCATTGAGCTGATCTACCCACACGGCAGAAGAGTGGAACTGTGTCCACAGGCAGGAGTGAAGACTACAGGGGACACTTTTCACTGTGTGGATGTGACAAAGTAACTAACAAAAGCTGGTTTTTGAGGAGAGAAAAAGCTTATTTTGAACCACAGTTCAAGGAACGACTCCATCACTGGGGTAACACATGCAGGAAGGAACAGGAGACGGAGGCTCCCTCCTTCTTATTCTGTCTTGGAGCTTCCTGTCTTTGTCCAATCTAGAAACCCTCACACAGGCATGGCCAGAGGTTTGTTTGTTCCAGGTTGTTCTAGTCCCTGCCGTGTCGATAGTCACTAACTATCATAGAAAAGCTATATCTCAGACACCGCGCTCTGAGGCCAGTCTTCCGTGGTTTCCTTCTGAGCCCTTGGCAGTACAGAACCTTCACTGGAGGCGCTCTCCGTGTAGAAAGCACACTTGTTACCACCGCCCCCCCCAGCTGGTGAAAGCCAGGACCCCCTTCGGGCATATTGTCAACCCAGAAGTGTCCAAGGAATAGTGAATGCTTGAGTCTTTTGTCAGACATCCTGGGCCCAGGCCTGTCAACCAGGAGGTGGGAAAAGTTCACAAAGGAAAAGATTAAGGGACCTGGAAAGGCTCTGCTGAGGTGACCAGAGGAGCCCCAAGTCAGCTGGTGGCACAGAGTAATGAGGTACAGTTCCTTCTCCAGACTGTCCCTAGGGGTGGCCCAACACAGGACACATCTTGCAGGACATGTTAGGCAGAGTCAAGGCAGTAGAGGCTCTGAGTCTGGAAATCCAGGCTACTGGGACACATCAGTTGGACAATATAGGGTAGAGGTCAAGGGTAAGGTGAGGAAGAGCTGACCTCTGCATGTCCTCAAGTAAGCCACTTCACTAAGTAAGGCTCATGCCCAAGGCTGGAGACGTAGCTTAGTTGGTATAAAACTTATCTAGAATGCACAAGGACCTGGGTTCTACCCCCAAGGGCTGTCTAAAAGCAGGTGTGATGGTCCATGCCTGCATTCCCAGAACTCAGGAGAATCAGAAGTACAAGATCATCTTTGGTTATGTTTTGCATAGCCATGGAGGCCAGCCTGGGCTACGTAAGACCCTGTCTCAAAATCAAAAAGAATGTCGCATGTCCACGTAAGAAGCAAGATTGGTATCTGACGTCATTGGGCAGATTAAATGAAAACCACCCACTCCCAATATATGGGAGCTGACTGGTGACTTCAGACTACTTCTGTTGTTAGGGGGCCACAGCATCTGCTCCAAACACAGTGTCCTTTGCTGTAGAGGCCAGAACAAGCCTCTGCTCTGAAGGTTACATGGCACTGGGGAAGAGCCAGAAATCTGAGAAGCTGCCCTGCCTTCTATCTATTCAGGAGAAGCAGCCCATGGTGAGTCCTTCCACGGAGGGTAGCAGCCATGCTGAGGGCATAGAGACCTTGATGTTCCTTTGGACCTTAGATGGAAACAGTTTATTCTGGCTCACAGTCTGAGGGTGCACAGTCCATCATGGCAGAGAAGGCACTGTGGCAGGAGTGGGAGATGGCTGTTTACATTGTATCCACAGTCAGGAAGTAGAGGAACAGGATTGTAAGGCAGCTGGTTACATTGTATCCACAGTCAGGAAGTAGAGGAACAGGATTGTAAGGCAGCTGGTTACATTGTATCCACAGTCAGGAGGAAGCAGAGGTACAAATTGGTGGCACTCAGCTCACTTTCCCCTTTGCATTCATTAAGGACCAGAGCCCACGGGATTGGTCCTGCCTCCATTCAGGGTGGGTCTCCCCACCTTAATTAACCCAATCCAGAAATTCCCACACAGACATGCTATGGGGCTTGTCTCCTAGGTGATTGTGGTCAAGTTTACAGTATTAACCTTCAGGATGCCCAAGAGCCTTGGGATCCAGGCTCACCTCCTGGATACCTCAGAGACTCAAAAGTCAACAAACGGCTGCAGAGAGGGTGGGAAAGGGCACGGGAGGGGTCAGCCTGAGATCCAGGGCCTCTGGGACTCTGAAAGATCCGGGTGAGTTTCTTTAGGGAAACATATCTCCCGACACTCACCACAGTATGCTTTCCTGTGACTGACTGCTTTATTCAAGCAAACAAAGAAAGTCTTGCCCGCAAAGGAGTGAAGAGAGCTGTCAGGCGCCGTTCAGGGAGATATGAAAGAGACAAGCCTAAGAAAAGCACAGGGAAGCTGAAGGCCGGGATGGAGCTGCCAGTCCATGCGTCCCGCCCACCCCACCGCTCCTCAGCTGAGGGCTGAGCTGGCCACCACAGGGTGGGTGATGGAGCTGCCTTTGAGCCTGAGAAGCTATGCCTGGGATTTACTGTTTTATTTTCGACTAATAAAATGTACACACTCCATTCCCAACTCAAGTCTCCCCAGGCTAGGGCGGTAGTCCCTCCCTCTGACGATCTCGGGGTCCAGCTGCTGTGACCTGAAGGCCAATCAGGAAACTCACAGGTGCTTTATCCCTGTCGCTCAGTGTCCCGTCCCTGACTCTTAGACTCGGCCTCCTTACCCCTGTCCTGTAGGAACGGGACCACTCAGTAGACCTGGGCTGCTGGTCTAGATTCTTTCCCATCTTTTCTGGTCCCAAAGGAGTCACTGTATAGTCACAATGGCCACCAACCTTTGGGGAGGAGTCACCAAGCGCAAACTCTTCATCATTTGTTCCTAATGGCAGACTGGCCAAAAGCACAAATGAGCTTTGTTTGTCTCTCTGCCCTAGGTGACAAATGACTTTCTCTGTCCTGCTCCCAGGTGCTGCTGAGGAAGTCAGACCGAGGTTTTACAGACAATTACACATTTTCTACAGGTAGTTTTTCACAATGAGAAGGCGTGGGGTTTTTTGTTTTGTTTGTTTGTTTGTTTGTTTGTTTGTTTGTTTTTCAGCCAGCTCCAGGAAGCAGAGGTGTGCCTTTTTGAGAGAGCATGATGTTTTGGTCCACTCTCTGTTGCTCCAGCAAAATACCTGTGACTGTATCATTTATAAAGAATTGAAGTTCATTAGCCAGACATGGTGCTGCAGGCCTATAATCCCAGCAAGAGGCAGGCCAGTTGGATTGTGAGTTTGAGACCAGCCTGGGCTACACAGACACTTTCTCTGAAGGGAAAGGGAAAAGAATGCAGGTTTACTTCTGTTGAGCCTGTAGATGCTGAACGTCCAGGCTTCCGTATTTGGTGAGGACTTCACACAGATTGCTTACACAGTGTGACAGGGCCAACAAGCCAGAGGGAGCTTGCTTTACTTAAAAAACAAAATCAAAAACAGTCCTGTGGAAACACACTGATCTGATCGTCCACGATGGGTCAGTCTCCAGGACAGTGCTCTGAGCACCATCATGTCCCTCACTCCCTGAAGGTCCACTTACCAATCCAGCTGCAGCCTGACAGGTGCTGAGGGAAACACAGAAACCAGAGTGTCAGGGCAAGTGGAGAGCCACCTGCCATGCTTGGGGTGCCAGGATGCAGGATGCCCTCCAGGATGTGAGATGCCCTCCAGGGTGTGAGATGCCCTCCAGGGTGTGGGATGCCCTCCAGGGTGTGAGATGCCCTCCAGGATGTGAGATGCCCTCCAGGGTGTGAGATGCCCTCCAGGGTGTGAGATGCCCTCCAGGGTGTGGGATGCCCTCCTAGGTGTGGGATGCTCTCCAGGATGTGAGATGCCCTCCAGGATGTGAGATGCCCTCCAGGGTGTGAGATGCCCTCCTAGGTGTGGGATGCCCTCCAGGATGCAGGATGCCCTCCAGGGTGTGGGATGCCCTCCAGGGTGTGAGATGCCCTCCAGGGTGTGAGATGCCCTCCATGGGTGTGAGATGCCCTTCATGACTATTCTGTCACCATAAAGTTAGGGAAACCCTGATATGGTGCTTTGAAAATTCAGGGTTGGCTCTGCAGAAATGATTCTCTGTGAGGAAACCATTGGAAGGTAGGGAGGGGGTTCCCTCTGGGGAGCTTTAATGGGAAGCCCACCCAGGCTACTGGGAGCTCCAGCAGGCTGTAAGAGGACAAGCTGAAGTCACATGGTCTGGGTGGTTCAGAGGGGAGGGTAGCATGGTTGAGTGGGGCATTGTGGGCCATCAGACATGAGGCTAGCATCTCAGTTCTGCCACTAAGGAGCCAACAACCTTTGGGAGCTGTCTGCCCCCTCAGAACCTCCATTTCCTCAACACAAAACACAACTGCATGTGAATGGCCAGCCCCGAGCCTGGTTCTCTCTGAGTCTTGAGAAACAATCATTGTTACTACTAATATAAAGCTTATTCCGAGCATGAGACATCAACAGTCTCCCTATCCATGCAACATGGATCAACTAAGGTTACCTTTGGTTGCAGTAAAGCCATCTGCTGCCCACTGTGGTCATGGGTACCGGTCTGTCAGCCAGCGGCACCTCTTGGTGTTCCGGCTGCAGGTTAGGAGACGAGCTGTTCCGTATGCCTCTGTCTCAGTCAGGGTTTGTATTCCTGCACAAACATCACGACCAAGAAGCAAGCTGAGGAGGAAAGAGTTTATTCAGCTTACACTTACACATTGCTGTTCATCACCAAGAGAAGTCAGGACTGGAACTCAAGCAGGTCAGGAAGCAGGAGCTGATGCAGAGGCCATGGAGGGATGTTCCTTACTGGCTTGCTTCCCCTGGCTTGCTCAGCTTGCTTTCTTATAGAATCCAAGAATACCAGCCCAGGGATGGCACCACCCACAAGGGGCCCACTCCCTTAATCACTGATTGAGAAAACCCCTCACAGCTGGATCTCATGGAGGCATTTTCTCAGTTGAAGCTCCTTTCTCTGTGAGGCACTTCCCCAACTGAAGCTCCTTTCTCTGTGATAACTCCAGCCTGTGTCAAGTTGACACACAAAACCAGCCAGTACAGCCTCTCACTCCAAAACCAGGCAGCAAATCCTGGGGCAGGGGCCAGACATATCACAAAGGACAAGAATAAACAGGGGCTAGCCAGGTGTCTCAGTGGTGAAGAGACCTCTGCACCTGCAGAGGACCTGAGTTTAGCTCCCCACACTTACGTCTGGCAGCTCACAACCACCTGTCACCCCAGCTCCAAGGGACTCGATGCCCTCTTCTGTCCTCTGTGGACACTGGAATTCATGGGGATTCATATACATATGTGTAAATAAATATAAATAAGATCCCATTTTTAAAAAGAGAGACAGAGGGGGAAGCAGAGAGGCGGGAGAGGGAGGGGAAGAAGAAGGAGGGGAGGGAGGGAAAAGGGGAAAGGGAGAGGGAGAGGAAGTGGAGAAGAGGGAGAGAGGGAGAAGGAGGGAAGGAGGGAGAGAGGAAAGGACAGAGGGAGGGAGGGAGAGGAGAGGGGAAGAGGAAGAGAGAGAGATGATCATGTGCTGGGAACAGAAGACAACCTGGGGTGTTAATCAGTCACTGCCCACCCTTTTGTCTGAGGCAATATCCCTCTCTCACTGACCTGGGACCTGCCAAGCAGGCTGTACTGTCTGGCCAGCAAACCCGGAGGAGATCCGCCTGCCTCTGCCTCCCAGCCCGGGGACTACAGCTGCCCAGGCTTTCCCACACAAGTGCTGGGGGTGAAAGTCGGGCCCCTGTGCTGCACGGCAGACACTTTACTTACTGAGCCCTCCCTCTCCCTCTCCCTCTCCCTCTCCCCAGCCCCCATAGAAATGACCCATCCCCCACCACGGACGTCGGGGCCACCAGTAAAGCCCACAGTCCAGGGGCTGAGCAGCAAGGACTCACAGGAAAGGCAGCTGGCAAAGAGGAAAGCAGGTCAGTGAGCGGCTGGGGATATCAATGGCACCCAGCACAAGCCAGGGCCGGATGCCCAGGCCCTGCTCACACCACAGACCTGGGTAAGACAGCAATGAATGATGGCGCCCACGTGGCCTTGCGGAAGAGAAGCCATGGTGCCTGTGTGGGGGAGGGGGGAGGAAGTGGCGGGGTGGGGGTAAGGCACTCAGCCCCACCACAGAGCGGCTGAGCCACTCCAACAGTATGCTTCGGAGAGATCTTGCTCAATGTGAAAGAATATATTTAAAAAAAAAAAAAACCCCAAACCTTCAAGAACCATGAGGCTATAAAATAGAAGGATCAAAACCCTCAGCCCAACAGTTACCAGAGAAATTGTAATTTCCCCATTTTATTGGCTTATATAATAAAAATCACTGCACAGCTGATTAATTTTAACGTGGCGGGATGTCATTGAGGAGGGTATCAGGAGCTCTGGGGGATCTCTGCCTAATTTTATCTCTCACCTCTCGGTCACAAAGGTCCCTAAAGCCCCAGAGGCCCCCACACTGCTTGTCTGTATCCTGTCTTGGCTCTCTTTTGGAGTGGGGGGCAGGCTGTGTCTGCTGCTTGGGCCCTGAGGGGAGACCTCAGGTACCTGCGCTCACTCAGGCTGGAGGCTGGGAGCTACTTGGTGGAAGCTGGCCTGCTCACCTTCACGGAGTTTTAAGCAGACCATGGTGTAATGGAATACCTCCTGACAGCGGGGGGTGGGGGGAGTGGGGTATGGGGAGGATGGGAGTGGTAGTGGGGGCGGGGTGGGGGATGGATATCAATTCAAGCACAGAGGATGCAGGCACAGGTTGGGAATACATCTGTCTTTGGTTTTGTTTTGAAAATGAGGCCTCACGTTGCCACCCCAGGTTGGCCTTACGTTCCTAAGGAAGCCTCTTTCTCAGATTGCTAAGTATTGAGATTATAGGTTTAAGCGTGCAGTCCTGGCTTCCGACTGTCACAGAAGTTGAGGGCCAGGCCCATCTGACCTGGGCAGCCTTGGGTTAAGTGCTGTGGCTTGGGGCAGGTGGCACAAGTCTTTGGCCCAAGAGCAGTGTTCTGAAAGACAGCAGAGCCGTGAGAGAAGACCTCAGTGGCTCAAAGTAGCTGCACAACCTCCTCCCCTTTCACTTTCATCCCCCTCTCTGTCGCACAGAGACCTTTACACACACACACACACACACTTCTGCTTCATCCTGAGCCCCAGGCTGACAAGCTGTCTCTGCACTTCACACAGCTGAGGGGGGGGGGGGCACGGAGGGCCTTGCCCTGTTCCCCTGGGTTGCAGCTGGAGGTGACGGCACAGCACCTCCCTGATTTCTCAGTGGTCTAGAAACCACCACAGGACCAGGAAACACAAGCTCACCACGTGCCTAAGTATTAAATAGCAGCCAAAACGCCTACCGTATCCTCCGTCAAAGCCACGCTTGTGCCGTCTGCCCTGGCCCAGCATCTGTCAGGGCTCCATCCACCTCCCCACCTGGAGCAGCGGGGTGTGGAAGGGAGGTGGGGTGGAGAGGCAACCCTCAGCTCTTCCTTCAAGAGCAAACAGCTCCCTGACGTCCGCAACCCATTACCGAGGTAATTCGGTCTCCGTAGTCTTTCTCATTACACAAGGAGCCATGTTATTATTGTTGTTGTTTGTTATTTATATGATAGGACAAGCGTGTGCCCATACTCATTGCTCCCTGGAGGCCTGAACTCACCACCCCCCAAGTTGCTGCCTTGACAACTTCTTCCTGCTGCCTTCACCTTCACCAGAGTGGCCAGAGCTTCTGGGCAGGGAGGGGGTAGGGGCGCTGTAGGCCCTCCCCTCTGTCACCGGGACATTAGCGAAGGCCGCTGACTCACAAAGGGTCATAAGCCCACATGACCAGGAACCAGGAAGGTGGGCATGTTCATTTACCCACCGCAGGTAGGGAAACTGAGGCACAGAGATGCAAGATGCCCACGTAACCTGATAGCATGCTTTCTATGGTCAGAAGAGGAAGGCCAGAGGAAGCTCTCTGGGCCCGTGAAGGAATGGGGACGATCCCCATGCTGTGTGTGTCAAGTTTCACGAATGAGCCCTGGCCTAGGGGACAGGCTATGAGTTTGGGCACCAACACCAGCCACCACATTGGTCCTTGCAAGGCTCAGAAAAAGCCCCTCCCTCTTCTCTCCATGGCTGGGGAGCAGGGCTCATATTCCCCTCTGCCCTCCCAGAGAAATGAAATAATAAAGCGACTATGAATAGCAGCATTAGGCTTTTCTGCCCTCAGCGCCCCGTGGGAAGGGACTCGCGGTGGCGAGTTATGGGAGCTTCACCAGTTTGTTGCATGTATGTGGCTTCGGGTCAGATGTCCCTAAAGACACAGCCCCTGAGTGTATGGAAGGACACTAGCAAATCGATGGCCGGCCTCACGGCGAGGTCGCCCTCGGGGTCCATTAGGGAATGCCCCCGGGGTCTCCTTCCCTCAGCCAGTGGGCACCGCCATGGGGAGTGTGGGAGGGGGGGGGGAGGGGGGGACAGCCAGCCTGAGGAGACAGGCAGCGAATAGTCAGCGCAATTTCCCTGTCAGGATGCAGGTCACGGAGACCGGTGGGCGGATGGGCCGGTGCAGGGATGTGGGTCTCTCTGATCTATTAATCAGGGTGCTGTGCCAGGTGTCTGCCGAGTCCTGCCCTGCTCAGGCAGTCACTCACTGCACAGGTTTCCCTGGCAACTCCTGTGGAAGTCAAGAGAGACACCCCTGTCCTGCAAGCCTTGTGACCAGACAGACGGACAAAAACACTTCCCCCAACAACATGCATGGGCAGCACGTGCGCGTGTGTGTGTGTGTGTGTGTGTGTGTGTGTGCATGCGCACGCACGAGCGTGCATGTCCCCCTGCCCACACACACACACACACACACACACACACACACACACACGCAGGGTCAGTCCTGATAATGCATACCTCTGATGCAAGCACTGTGACTAAGGCAGAAGGATCTTGAATTGGAGGCCAGCCTGGGTCACCTAATAAGATCTCACCTTAAAAAACAAAAATCCCAAAACCTCATAAATAAATAAAACCCTGGTACTGCAGGCCCTGGATTCAGCCTGGTCTCTGCCTTGGAAAGGGATGGAGACTGTGAGCAGACTCAGTTGTAAGCTATCGCTGTGTGCGTAGCACAGGAGAGGGCTCAAGCCAGCAAAACCCACCTCAACCAGAGGCCAATCAGGGAAGACTTCTCAGGGGAAGTGACCTTTGGAACTAGAAGGTTAATGTGGTGGCCCATCTTCACCCTCAGCCTGACTGTATTTAGAGCTACCTAGGAGATACTGCTCTGGCGGTGTCCATGAGGATGTTTTCAGGAAGTTATTACTGAGGGAAACCTTCCTTGAATGCAGGTGGTGCCATCCCGTGGGCGGAGAACCTGGAGTGAATGAAAAGGAGAGAGTGTGTGAGCATCTCCTCTCTGCTTCCTGACTGAGCATAAACATGACCGGTCACCTCACTCTCCTGCCGCCATGCTTTCCTGCCACATGGACTGTGTACCCTCAAACCGTGAGCCCGGACACAGCCTTCCTTCCCGGAGGTGTTTTCTTTGGTATTTTACCTCAGAGTCTCTCAGGGATCTGGCTATGACCCTTCTCTCTCTCTCTCTCTCTCTCTCTCTCTCTCTCTCTCTCTCTCTCTCTCTCTCTCTCTCTCTCTCTCTCTCTCTCTCTCTCTCTCTCTCTCTCTCTCTCATTTCCCATGCCTGTCCCCCAGTGCACATGTGCCTTTCTTGTGAAAGATCCTCTGGGGAAGGGAGGGGGAGCCCTCCTCTTGAACTCTTCCAATACAGCCAGGTGACATCTGTCTCCAGGGGCTGCTGTGAAGTCTTTAGCGGCATCAGAAACTCTCTGCCAGGTGACAAGCACTGTTCGTCCTCCCCTGGGGATCTGCTCTGAGCAGACCCGGCACCCAGTGCCAGCAACTGTCACCCCACTCTCTTCTCAAATCATGGATGGCCCCTGTGGCTCGAATGAGAACGGCCCCCATAGGCTGATATGTTTGGATGCTTGGTCCTCAGTTAGTGGAACTGTTTGGGAAGGATTAGGAGGTGTGGCCTTGTTGGAAGGGGTGTGTCACTGGGGTGGGCTTTGGGGTTTCAAAAGCTCACGCCAGGTGTGGTCTTTCTGTTTGTGTTTGCTGCTCGTGGACCAAGGTGTAAGCTCTTACCCGAGCACCATGCCTGTCTGCCTGCCACCATGATGATCATGGACACATCCTCTAAAGCCATGAGCAAGCCTCGATTAAATCCTTTCTTCTATAAGTTGCCTTGGTCATGGTGTCTCTTCATGACAGCGCACCATCTAGCCTCGCGACTGGCTTGTGGCTCCACACTTTAGACAGCGCCGCTTTGCCTCTTGGGGTCAGAATTGTACCTGCCACCCTCTCCCCATCCTCATGACATCACCCCATATCCTCACTGTGCCCTCAAGTGGACAACTCAAGTCACCTGTATGGAGAAACCCCTGGCTCCGACCACTTTGACCATTTGGCCCTGGGTCCAGGGAGTGGGTGGCGTGTGTCTAGTCCTCTGTCATATGCTGGGAATATCTGGTCAGATCATGGTCCTTGGCGGAGTCGATCTTACCAAGGTGGGGACGAGCACAGGATACTGATGTTTTATCCTCTACCCTGATTGCATTCCAGGACCCTCGGCCCTGAGGTCACTGCAGTAATGGGAGACCTGAGATCGCAGCCCCAACCCCCAGCTTCTAGGGCCCAACTTTCACCTTGTCATTCCTGCACCAGCTCCACTGTCTTCCCTTCCAGATTCTGGAGAGAGGCCTGTGGCTTTTCATTTACTCCCCAGCTGGAGACTCCGGAACGGCTGGGACTCACAGACTCTGGAGAATGACAAGAAGAATCTTGGACGTCGGACCCCTGCAGGCTCGCTGGCCTTGGTACTGCCCTCCTGGAGAAATGTCTTGCCTTGTGGAGAGGCTGTTCCTGGCGGTGAGTGGTCCTTTATCAGCAGGGATGCGAGGTGGCTGCCCAGCCTGCCTGCAGCTCAGCTGCCCAGGCCTCACGTGTGTCCTGTGAACTTCTGTTTCCAGATATTTCCTGGGGAAGCTGTGTTCTTTGTCCATTTCCCTCTTTTGCTGACTAGCTGATGTATGGGACACCGGCCCTCATAGGAGGTGAGGACTGGGGTCAGGGCTTTTCTCAGGCCGCCACCCTGATGCATTTCATTCATTTACACGGGTGGCTGATGATATGCCCAGAGGCTGCGACCACTTCCCTCCACTGTCCTGTCACCTGGCAGTCCAGGAGTCTCCACGGGGCATGGCTGCTGTGTCTGGGCTACACAGGCCCCGAATCTTTCTCTCCACCTCCATCCCTCCCTTCCATCCTCAAGATTGCTTCAGACCAGTCACACCCAAGAGCCACCATCCCACAGGAAAGTCTCTCAGGATTGGCTGTCCTTTGCACTGACTGGGGTTGTGGATTTAGCTCAATGACAGAGTGCTTGCCTAGCAAGCGCAAGGCCCTGGGTTCGGTCTTCAGCTCTGGGAAAAAAATCACACTTCACTGACTGGCCAACAAAACCCAGGAGCACAGCTAACCCCACAGGGTAGGGGTGGTGTCCTGTCAGGTCCATCAGTCACTCCTGATGACCTACAGCGTCCATCCTGGAGAGGACTGCAGGCAGACAGAGCCAGACACTGCCCCCAGGGGACCTGGATGGAATTGTAGGAGGGAAGAGGAACATACAGAAACCACCACCACAGGCCACACTGACAGCTGTCAAGACAACAGAAAGAGGAACAGCCAGGAGCCTGAGGCAGGGACAGATGGGGCAAACAGAGAGAGAGCATCTCCTCTAGGGACCTCAGATCCAGCCTGAAGGATGAAACCCTGGGGCTAGCAATGTCTTGGAAGGTGTCTGAGACCCTGGTGGTAAAGGAGAAGGAGAAAGGGCAGGAGTGTGGCAGACTTGAACTTTACCCACGTGGGCTGTGGCATTCCCGCGTGCCACCGTGAGGGCAGAGCGCAGGGCTGAGCTGAATCCTGGGATGATTCTCATCAGCACTGAGGATGCTGGGCACTTGGTGTATCCAGCACTGTCAGAGACTTGGCTGCCATCCTTGACCAGCAAGGACGGGTTTGGGTGGGTGGGACCGTCATTTCTCTCTTCCATAATTTCCATTCTTTCCGGATATGGTTCCGTCTGCCCGGATGGCGTTGGGCCTGCCCCTTGGAGGTCAAGCTTTCTACTTCCCTGGGGTGGGCACTGGCCCCCTCCCACCTATCCCTTGTGCCCTGTCTCTCCACCCCGCCAGTTGGTGGTCCCTTCTGTGGTCCCATCTGCTTCCTGGCGGGCACAGGAGGCATCTGCTGGTCAGTCGGGCACCGTGTCTTCTTATAGAAGACCCCCACTGATTGCCTGTGAAGTCTGATTTCAGTGAGAACATCCCTTTGGGAGGAGAGGCTTCAGGCCTGGATCCCACTCAGCTTCCCAGCTCTGTTCTCCGACGAGTCTCTGCTGCTCTGAGATTAAGTTTTCTTGGCTGAAAAATGGGTCTTTTCACCCATTTTTGGACCGCGATAGGACTCAGTCGCTAATGCAACATGGAGAGCGGGCAGGGCCCAGGCGGGGCTGGAAAAGCCCAGTGGGAGAAGCTGGCAGCCTCGCAAGGGAGAATGGCTCAGAAGTCACTCTGATCTCCCAGCCCATCCACTGCCAATCCAAGAGGCTGATGGGAAGAGCCGGGTCTTAATTACTACAGGAGGGATGGAGTGAGGAGGGGAGGGCTGGCTCTCAATCCTTGGTGGGTCTTTAATGAATCTTTTAGTGTGCTTTAAAAAAAAATAAATGAAGAGAAAATTTTCCAAAGCCCCTTTTAAAGATTTTGGCAGGCCTGATGAGTGATTTTTTGAAAGCCTTGAGCCAACCGTTGATCGGCCAACACCCTCGACAGCTGGAGAGTGGAGACAGCCACACAGACATCCGACCTGGCCTTTCCTTTTTCAGCAGATCTTTTCCTAGGTGGTCCGCTGGGTTAAGCCACTATGACCCTGTCCCCCTCCTGAGCCGCCCTGCAGATGAAACCACGCCAGCCAGGCAGATGGACATGGTGAACTTCAGGGTCCAACTGGCCTTTTGTGGAACTCTGAAAGCACTCGTGGAAGAAGATGGGGAGGAAGGGGGGAACCACAGGATGGATTTGGGAGTGCGGAGGCAGGGGGACCGAAGACCTCCCTCAAACAATAAAGTCCTCTTGGGAGCCATCTGACTACATGGCCTCTGCTGAGACATCGTCCCTAGGAGGAATTCTCCATGCTGCTCTAAGAGTCCAGGTTGGGGACTGGCAGATGTGGAGTCAAACCCAGAGATCACCCCCCCCCCTTTCAGCTCTGAAGCTTTTATATCAAGAACTTCTCTGGACTCTGTTTGGATGTCGAAAAATTGGGGACAGTTAGGCTGGCCTCACAGGGCTATCACTAGCTATAGAGGCGTAGGTGACGTGCCCAGCACGCAGTCGGTGAGTGGCCCTCCCCTTCAGTTCCTAAGCATTTCTCGTTCTCATACCAGCAGCTACGCAGAAGGTCAGTCTCACAAGACTCAGACTGGTTTCACACAGAGAATAAAGTTTTGAGAAAACTGTGTTGTGAGATTTCAAGGAGATGTGGGGACCCCAGCAACCCTGGGATGACACCAACCATAGATAGTAACACGTAGAATCCATGGCGGATGGAAACTGACTGCTCCACGATGCTCTGAGCTCATCCACATTTGGACGGTGCTACCTCAAGACAATGACTAAGGGATCTGGGTGTAGAACCAGCCTCCAGGGTCAGGATACGACTCCCAACTGTGGCGGCTGGAGGAGCTTGAAGGAAATAGTTCTGGGAAGAAATGGAGATGGACAGGAGGCAGGCAAGAGGTGTTGCTGTTCCTCAGACACCTGACTTGTGTCCCCTGGAGACGCTAAGTGTGGTGACTGGGCCCAGCCAGAGGACCGGAGTCCCCGAAAGCTTAGTTTGAGTATGCTAAGGTGGACAAGGAGAATGAGCCAACCACTGGGGTGAGCTGTGGTCCAGCCAGCCGCTGACCTTGTTCTTGAGAACACAATGAACCCACAAAACCAAGTGAAGGCCTAGAGGCAGAGGCCACAGAGAGCTGGCTGACGGTTGTCAAACTCCACTGAGGTGAGGGAGCACTGGGTGGCTTCAGTGGCTAGAGGTGACTGTGACTGGGATGACTGTGGCTTAGGGTAACCCTGGTTGGAGGCCTCCTCTGCTCAGGGCCTAGGGTCAGGACGACTCCAAGTCTCTGGGGGTGAGGAGGGAGGAATGCACATCACCTCGGAAGTATCTGTCAATCTGTCTCTTCCTGTCATAGGGCTGCCCCAAAGCCACGCCTCCACCTAGCTACAGTGATTGGTTGGTGATGCCCGTGTGACCCAAGCTGACCAATGGGCATCTAGGAAAGCAGATAACTGACGTGGGCAACCTTTGGAAAGGAGGGTCTGAGTAACATGTCCTCCCACCCCCTCCTGGTTCTCACGCGGGGTATCAGGGAAGTGAGTGCCTTTCGCAATGGATGGATCCACCTTGGGTTTATAAGACAGCAGTACTGGAGGTCTTACTGAAAGGATCGCGTCATTAGGGTACGCCCCTTCCTGTCTGCTTCCGGATGTGGTAGGGTGAGCAGCTCCTACCCATCATGCTTTGTCCCACCTCAGCCTGGCATCGTCGGCCGCAGTGAGCCCAAGCAGATCCTTCTCCCTTTAAAGTGCTCCTCTCTGGCCCAGTGATGAGAAATCTGACCAACAAACTTTCTCATCAGGGGGATAGGGTTGAGACTTAGGGGAGCTGGCAGCCATCTTGCTACCACGACGAGAGAACAGGAGATAAAGTTCATGCAGAGGAACGCAGAGCCAAATGATGGAAACAGATATTGTATAAATGTCCACTAGGAACTAATTATGCAAATAATGTTCATACGTTTGTCTGTTATCCTGGATCCAGCCAGACTTGAAGCTGTCATCTGAATGTGTGTGCCTACCAGAACACACATCTAAGTGGTTCGTGGAAGTGCCTTAAAATAATGTTTTTCTGCCACTTGCTCTCTGTGAGGAGGGGCTGAGTTTACCGAGATCCCTCCTTCTCATGATCTAGCAGAGGGAGCCATTTTAGTAAGGACAAGGGAGCCATGAACATGTTGAGGAGCCCCGCCCCCAGCCTTGATGCAGGGAGGATGGGGGTGGGGTGAGGGTGGGGCTCTGAGCTAAGCCCTCCCTTAAAGACACTGAGAACCACAGAGAGTTCTTTATCTGTGTAGCCAGAACAGAGTTCTGTAAGTCAGGGAAGGGGGCAGCTGAATGGGCTTCACCTCCTCACGGCCTGGGTGGTTTCAGCGGACTTGTCCCCTCCCCCGCCCCGTCCCATCTCACTGGGTTGCGCTGAGCCAGGCTGCCCCGGGAGAGAGAAGGTGCACCCTGATTGCCATAATTATTACCAGTTCATTTCATACATATATATAATAAAAAACCTTCAGAGATTATTAGCATCTCCAGCAAGGACACACAGATGGCTCCCCTGCCGAAATCTTCCTCAGTACTGGAGTTGAACATTTGTAGCTAGGCAGTACCCTGCTTCAGAGGGTGAGTCACGGGGGCTCGGTCTGGGAGCTCTTGATGAGAGGAGAATCATCAGGCACCTCCTTAGACCTGGTCGGGAAAAGCATAACTCAGGCCTGCCTTGGTTACAGAGAGCCATGGGAAAGGCCAGTACCACAGCCAGGAGGCATGCCCCGGCAGACCTGGGGAGGGGGGTGAGGCCCACTGGCCTCTTCAGCCACCTTGTGGCCTTTCGGTTGTCCCTAGGTGGCCACACAGCCTGTGGGGGAGTCAGGGTAGAAGTAAGGTGTGACTGAGAGACCCAGGACCCTCCTCACCTCACCAGAGGTCCAAGTCTAGGCTGTCTTCTTCTTCTTCTTCTTCTCCTCCTCCTCCTCCTCCTCCTCCTCCTCCTCCTCCTCCTCCTCCTCCTCCTCCTCCTTCTCCTCCTCCTCCTCCTCCTCCTCTTCCTCCTCCTCCTCCTCCTCTTTCTCCTCCTCCTCCTCTTCTTTCTCCTCCTCCTCTTCCTCCTCTTCTTTTTTTTTTTTGTTTTTTTTGAGACAAGGTTTCTCTGTGTGTCCCTGCCTGTCCTAGAACTCACCCTGTAGACCAGGCTGGCCTCGAACTCAGAAATCTGGCTTCTTGGCACCCAGCTGCAGAGTCACTGGTGATCCGTCATGGGACTCCCATCCCAACCCCTTTGTGTCTCATAGAGGGGCAGGCTAACCACCACCATCGCCCTGGTTCCCCTCAAGCTAGTATCCAGAAGCAAACATGGCTGCATCCATTATAGTGATTTCTTTCTCCAAAGACTACGTGTTGTTGGGTTCCCTGGAGTTCCGCAGGATAAGTACCCCATGGTAGGCAAGTTTGTTTAATGTTCCTATTGGTAGGCCAGATGTTTAACATATCTCTGAGTTCCAGTATTAATGGCTTGTTTCTAGCCTGGGTCCTTAAGAGGTTGGAGTCTGAGGTGTTTTGTGATGATGGTGGAAGTTGGTCCACACAACACGCCATCCCTGAACACGAGCCTTCCGGGGGGGCTAACGGTCAGCCATCCTCTCAGGGAACTGTTTACCTTGAGCCCTTCACGTGCCTTGAACACCTGCCCTTGCCTGGACTAGAACAGATAAAAGGGGACATTCAGGTTCCAGGTGCCAGCACCTTGTGTCACGTCATTCTGTGATGGAACAAGGTTTGCCGTCCTTCACCTCCCTTCCTCTACTGCAAATGTGACTTGTCCATATAAAACCACTCCTGGGCTGTTATGTCTCCCCTCAGAGAGGTGGCCCTGGTTCTGCAGCCTCAACCTTCTGGGGCAGGGACAACATACAGACAGAGGGAGCTGGGGCGAGGCTGGCTACTGCTCTACACCATCAGAAGATGGGCATCAGGAAGGACAGTGCCTCAGAGCCTGGCCTGGACATCAATGAATGTAGAGATGGTGACGTTCCTCTTGTCCCTGTCCCCATCCCTTTGGATTGCGGTGCTTGCCGCCCATGGGAGGCAGGCAGCTCGGATCCCCAGCCTTGCATTCCTAGGGTTCAGCAGGAGGTGACACAGAGGATGAGGGCACACTGTCTCACATTATCTCACTACAATAGGACCCAGCAAGACCCAGAGAGGGAGAGAAGTTCAGGAAAGATCTGGGTTTCAGGCCTTCTGAGAACAAGTAGCTTGGGCATCCCAGGTACCTTGGCCTGCTGGTGATAAGCAGGTTCGAGGCGCAGACCCCACCTGTGAGGGGCCCACTTCTTTCCGCGGTTTTGCTACAGAAGCCTTGATGGAAATGTCTGTTTTCTCCAGGCCTAAGAGTTCCAGGCAGCCCCTCATGCCTGAGGCCCTGCCCCACCCACCTCCAGCCTCTCCAGAGGCCACTGGGTTACAGCAGAACAGTAGCATGGTGAGCTCACCGGTTGGAAGACCTGGTTCAAGTCTGGCACCTCCTTTTCTAGCAATGAGTTCTGGCGAACTCTCCAGCAGCCCTGGGCAGTGTCTTGCACCTTACAATGGGAGTGCCCCACCCTCCACCCATCCTCCCCCCACCCCTCCCCCTCCCCCACTCCCCTCCCCCCCCTCCCCCCCCAACCCTCTACCCCCCACCTCCCAACATGGCCCCTGGCTTTCTCTGAAAGTCAGTAGGAAACCTGCAGAGACAGAAACAAGGAGCAAGGCAGCCTCACTTGGTCCAGTTCTGCCTCCTGGGCCACGCCCACTCTGTGATGTCGCCCCCACCCCTGCTGGGCCCCTCCAGCCTTTCTCCCAGCATCTGCTGCTTCCATGACACCCTTGGCTGGGGAGCTAATTTTAATGAGCAAGATTGATTAACGCGCAATTACTACTTTCCTTCCCTGTCCCTTTTGTCTTTTAGAAATGGAAACAAAGGACATTCTGGAACTTGAGTCAAACATTTACCAAATTAATTCTCAAGAAAATGTTTGAGATTCCAGAGGCTGGTGGCTATTTTTTTTCTTCTTCTTCTTTCTTAACTACACTACATCAGGAAGTAATTGCCTGATTAAGGGACACAGAGCTTGGAGAGTGACACATTTTTTAAAATTAGAACGCCCCTGCCAACAGACGTGTATGCCGCGGGTTGTCTCTTCTTCAAGCAACTCCATTCTAAAGGAAAAATGGTAGAGACAGAAGGGACAAGGAAGGGAGTCAGAGGGCAAGACCTGCTTCCTAACCTCCAAGAGCCCAGCCGCTCCCCGACACAAGTACCTTCGTTTGTGCAAACCAGGGCTCACGGGAAGATGCCAATTCCAACCCCGAGAGTGGGAAGCACACCTCAGACAGGGTAGTAGGACTTCAGGGCTTCCTATGACCTGGATGCCACCCTCCAGGCAGCAGATGACAGGCCATGCAGGGACATAATAAAATAACCATAGAGAAATGTATCGTGGGAGACCAAAGGCACAGTGAGTTGCAGCTCTTCCTAGTCTCCAGTGTGACAACCATCAGCACACATCCCTCATCAGGCTTCGAACTCCCTGGACCTCATTCAGAGGCCTCTTTTGCACCAAAAAGCCCTTTCCATGGACTGAGGAGGCTGCACTCCTCCCTTCAGGCCATTGCCCAAGCAGCTTCTGTGTCAGCACCGGTGGCATTGAGGTTGTCTCTTCTCTGCATGTCGAAGGAGACCTGGCATGGTTTTATCCATAGCAAGCATTTGCCGGTGAAAGGATGGATGGATGAATGGATGGATGGATGGATGGATGGATGGATGGATGGGTGGATGATGGATGGATGGATGGATGGGTGGATGATGGATGGATGGGTGGATGGGTGGATGATGGATGGATGGATGGGTGGGTGGATGATGGATGGATGGATGGATGGATGGGTGGATGGGTGGATGGAAGGATGGATGGATGAATGGACAGATGGATGGACAGACGGATGGATGAGTGGATGATGGATGGATGGATGGGTAGATGGATGGAAGGATGGATGGATGGATGGGTGGATGATGGATGGATGGATGGGTGCGTGGGTGGATGGGTGGATGGAAGGATGGATGGATGAATGGACAGATGGATGGACAGACGGATGGATGAGTGGATGATGGATGGATGGGTGGGTAGATGGATGGAAGGATGGATGGATGGATGGGTGGATGATGGATGGATGGATGGGTGGGTGGGTGGATGGGTGGATGGAAGGATGGATGGATGAATGGACAGATGGATGGACAGACGGATGGATGAGTGGATGATGGACGGATGGATGGGTAGATGGATGGAAGGATGGATGGATGGATGGGTGGATGATGGATGGATGGATGGGTGGGTGGGTGGATGGGTGGATGGAAGGATGGATGGATGAATGGACAGATGGATGGACAGACGGATGGATGAGTGGATGATGGATGGATGGATGGGTAGATGGATGGAAGGATGGATGGATGAATGGACAGATGGATGGACAGACGGATGGATGGGTGGATGATGGATGGATGGATGGATGGATGGGTAGATGGATGGAAGGATGGATGGATGAATGGATGGAAGTATGGGAGGATGGATGGATGGATGGGTGAATGGAAGAGTGAAGATGGGTAGGTGAATGAATGATGGTTAGATGGGTGTGATGGTTTCTATATGCTTGGCCCAGGACTCCAGGTACTATTAAGAACTGTGGCCCTGTTGGAGTGGGTGTGGCCCTTTTGGAGTAGGTGTGTCGCTGTGGCTTTAAAACCCTCACCCTACCTTTATGGAAGTCAGTATTCTGTTAACAGCCTTCAGATGAAGATTCAGAACTCTCAGTTCATCCTGCACCATGCCTGCCTGAATGCTACCATGTTCCTGTCTTGAAATGGATTGAACCTCTTAAATGGTGTCCTTATAAGTTGCCTTGGTCATGGTGTCTGGTCACAACAGTAAAACCCTAAGACAATAGGTGATCTAATAGGAAGATGGGTGGGTGGGTGGGTGGATGGATAGATGAATAAGAGGCTAAATAGGAGGTGATGGGTAGATGGATAGGTGGGTAAATAGAAAGATGGTGGATACATGGGCAGGAAGGATGGGTGGATGGATGGATGATGGCTAGAAGGTCAGATGGGTGGGTGGGCAAATGTGTGGGTAGGTAATGGCGGAGGAGGGGTAACTGAAGTGTAGCTGCCGACTCACTGTTGCTCCTCCTTTGGGATTGTGTCTTTAGGCTATTCCTGATGCAGGTTAGAGGAGAAGTGGGTCAGAGTAGATGCCCAGAGAAATAATCTGACCTCGATGATGATCATGCTGGAGTGACCACCCCTCTCTGCATCTCATGAAGGATTTGGGTGGGGATCTGGGAGACACAGCCTACCAATATTCTCACAGGAGTCTCTAAAATGTATCCAAAGACATTGGTCTCAAGGACCTCAGGGCAGTGAGTCCACCCATTTGCATAAAATGTCTGGAACAGAAGACTCTGCTCAAAGATGGAAGCCAATGGGTGGTGTCAGGACCCCAGGGACAGGGACAGGAGGGTGACAGCTAAGCAGTGCACAGTTTATTTTTGGAGGGTTAGAATCTTCTAAAACTGACTGCAGTCATGGTTTCCCAACTTAGTGAATATACTAAAAATTACTGAGTTGTAAATATATAAAAAGTTAAAAATTAAAATGTCAGCCCGGCTTAATGAGCTAGAAATGAGTGATTAGGGCTCTGAGCCTGGAAGCTGTCTGCAGTCAGCAGCCACCCTTGTCCTCATGTGAGCTACTTGGGGCCTCAGGAGGCACGAGAGAGGACTGAGGGTCAGGTTCAGGTCCTGGGCCCCTCTACGGAGAGCTGGGAGGACAAAACAGGCCCATTCCTTGGCCTCTTGACAGAGTACATCTCTCCCTGTTGCTGCCTTCTCAAAGCTAATTTGCAATTCCCTGTGATGGGAAAAGTGTCTCCTGTCTGGCCAGGTTCCAAGCTAGCCTCTCTTCAGGAAATGCGGAGGCCTGACTCAAGGCTGTCTGCTAACACCACAGGCTGACCATAACCACCCCTTCCCAGTTCCCTCTGTGGGAAAGGCTCTGCCCCAGGACCTTAGTGCAAGCTCACTCCCCACCCCACCCCCTACAGGCACTCCAGATGTGAGAGTCAACCCACTACACTATAATAAACTAAGAGGCGGCTCAGTGGATAAAGTGTGGGACGTGTAAGCATTAGGACCTGAGTTCAGATTCCCCAGCTCCCACAAAAAACCAGCCTGGCATCCTGCACCTGCAAGCCCATTGGCAGAGTGTGGGAACAGGACCTTGTCACCAGCCAACCTAGCCAAAATGGCAGCGTCCAGGTTCATTGAGAAACCCTGTCTCAAAAATGAGAGTCAAGAGAGATTAAGGAAGATACTTGATGTCTGCCTCCGGCCTCCACATGCACAGCTACATACCACTTACCCACAACACATGCATTAACACAGGCATGCATGCACACACACAGGCATGCACCCATATGCCCATGCGCCCACACACATACACAAAATAAAATAAAATGTCGGATATCCTGCCCCTGTCTCAGAATGAGAAGCATCTAAGAAATTAACAACTCCAGTAGTGTGCTATAGGGTATCTCTAGAGAGAGTCACATAGTGGAGGAGACACAGCCTGTGTGTTGGCAGTACCGTCCTGTGGGCGAGGGAAAAGCTCACCAGCACAGCCTCCTGCCGCCCCCTACCTTCTCTCCTGGCTGCTGTGCTCCACCATATTGGATTTATCAGATGGGAGCAGAACGGGGATGTGGCGGCTGCCTGCGGTCAGGGTCTATTGTCTATTGTCGTCTCTCCTGACACCCTGGAGCAGGTGACAGCAGGTAAATGAGCTAAAGCGGCCTCTCCTCCACCTCTGCCCTCCACCCAGGCTAGAGCGAACTGAGCCCACAGACATGTTCCCTCTCACAGGAAGTGTGAGGGCACATAGAGACTTCTCCAGGGCCAGAGGACAGAGTCCTGGGACCTTCCATAGCCCTGCCTCTGACCACAGACACAAGGAAGGTGCCAGAGGCGCCTCGGGAGCTGAGACAGTCACAGCGCATGCATGAGGCCACAGTCCTAGGCTAGAGTGTCAGGTTCCATCAAAGAGGGCTGTGCGGTCCTCCAGTAAAGGTACGGCGGGGAACAAGGCTTAAGAAGCACTTCTCACGTTCAAGTCCAAAGAGCTCTGCTCCAAAGCCTGCCTCCGCCTGCAGCGCCCACGGCACCGCTGGCCCGCCGGCTGGCTCTGCAGTAAGCACGTTACTCATGTTTCTGGGCTTGTCTCCTTGGCTGTAAAACGGAGATGGAAACCGCTCCCCGCAGGCTGACAGGAGGATTAAACGGGAATCAGACGACATGACACGAAATAACATAAAATAAATTTCAAATAGCATAAATTCCGTATAATATATCAATGCTATAACTCCCCGCACCCCCACATAACAGAGGGAAACAGAATCTTCCACCTAGGTCTCGGCACTAAGACAGCAAGGGGCAAGGGCCTACCCGGGCGGTGCTGAGCCACCGTGGAATCAGCCTGTTGAAGGGCTGGCACCCAGTAGGTGTCAACACATGACTGCCATCCTGTGGCTAAAACAGCCCCATCCTTCTGGGCAACAGCAAGTCTTCCTGACATGCAGTGCGGAGTGAGGGCGGGGAGGGAGGATCTTGATTTTGACTCTGTCTGACATGAACGCACAACTGTTGGCACAGGAGACAGGCATCTGTCAGCCTCGACAGGCAGCTCCTCGGGTTCCCTGACAAACCTCTCCGCACGTGCTCGCCACTGTCAGCTCCAGTTAAGGCACAGGGATGACAGAACCCAGAGTCAAGCTTGTAAAGTCGGACTGGCAATCTACCCAGAGCCCCACTGGTGACATCATCTAGGGCCACCGACAAGTCGATCTGACAGGTTCTGTCTCTGCGCCAGACATGGGGTGGGGTCTACTGTGAACACAGGCTCTCCTGCTGTGGCACTTACTCTCGGTGCAAGGAAGAAGGTGACTTGGGAATACTGGCCATTTTCCTGTGTGTGTGTGTGTGTGTGTGTGTGTGTGTGTGTGTGTGCACGTACAGAGATGCATGTGAAGCCCAAGTGTGTGTGCGTGTGCATGCGTGTGTGCATGTGTGAGTGTATGTGCACGCGTGCAGATATGCATGTGAAGCCCAAGTGTGTGTGTGTGTGTGTGTGTGTTTGTGTGCGTGCACGTGCGGGTGCACGTGCGTGTGTGTGTGTGTGTGTGTGTGTGTGTGTGTGCATGCGCACGCGCATATATGCATGTGGACGCCCAAGGTTCACATCAGGATCCATCCCCAGTGGCTCCTTTACCTTATTCCCCAAGGCAGGGTCTCAGTCAGACCAGAGCTCCTCCTAAGGCTAGTATCAGCAACCAGCTTGCCAGGTTGCCAGCACATACACCCATAATGCCACATCTATTTACCTGGATTCTGGGAATCCAAAGTTCAGTCCTCATAGTTGCTGTGATTGCTATACAAGTCCCCCAAACTCCCATAAAGACTCTGAATAAGAGAGACTTCTTGGTTTGCCTTTAGCACCAGTAGGTGCCCACACCGGGGACAAAACCCACGGTTATCCAGTTTCCAGCTTAATGGGAAATCAAAGGCAAGATGGGTCAGGACTGGTGTCCCAGAGTGGCTCTGGTGAACTTATAAGGGACAGAGATTTCTAACTCACAGTGCACGCTGGAAAGACAAGTGTCAAGGAGCCAGCATCCAGGGATGCCTGTGTTCCATCTTCCCACACAGAGAGGGAGGTGTGAACACACACGTGAGGAATGCTCAGAGCCAGACTCAACCTGACAAGCAACCCACTCTTTGGGGGGTCACTCAACCCCTCCCTTGGTGACAGCACTAATCCGTGCATGAGGACAGAGCCTGGGGACCTCGTCACCTCTCAGAGGTCCCACCTCTCGGCATGATCATTCAGGCCTTAAGCTTAGAGTGCATGGTCACAGGGACATGCATTCCAGCCATGGCAGATGTTGAACCATAATCGGGGACAATCACTGGTGGAGGAGAACATGGTGGCCCTGAGGCGGCCTCTCACCCCCAGGACTCGAGCATCTGCAGACACACAGGTGAGAGAGAGTCCTTGCTCACGGGCACAGGAGCGGAGGAGGAGAGTGACATGGAGACACTGAGCAGGTGTTGCTGGTGGCCCTCCAGCCAGAGGGAGCTCTCCCCCTGAGAGGGTGGGAAGCCTTGGCATCTTCAGAGTCTGTGGGGAAGTGCTTCTGGCACGGGAGCAGAGCTGGCTACCCACAAGCGTGATGCCGGAGGTAGGATCCAGGACCGTTGACAGGCGGTGGTGTGGGCAGAGGGGTAGGTGGGAGCAGGAAGGGGCCCGGCTCGGCTGGGAAACTCGATTTTGTGGGAATCTTGGTCTGAAATGAAATGAGCCTTTGGGGATGGAATTTAATATTACCTCAGAGCCTTTGTCTTCATTTAGGGCGACGCGATTGCTTTATCACAGCTTCTCCCTTCGCCCCAGATACATTTATTTTGAATTTATTCACTTATGAGTCTTGCAACAAGAAGTTGGGATGAGTAAATGCACTTCTTTTTTACTTGAGCTACATTAATTTTGGAGGGAGATTTATTCTGTCCGCTGTTCCTCGTATGGTTGCTGATGAGCAGTGGAGGCCCCACTCGGGGCTGGGCTGGCCTGGTTGGGTGAAGCAGCAGGATTAAAGGCCCAGGCTCTCACGGAGGGCAAGGGCGTCCCTCATCCCATTTGGAAGGTCGTGATGAGGCGAGGAAATGGGTCTTCTTCCACCCGACAGGTGTCTCCCTCTAACACCTCTCACCCAGCCCGGCACCTAAGGGTGTCAGAGATCGAATGTTGGAGTTTGGGGTCCCACCCCCAACACCTGTGAAGGTCACCATCATTGGAAACGCAATCTTGGATATATCCAAGTCAACACGAAGCCATCAGGGTGACCCCTGACCCAATATGGCTTGCATCATTACAAGAAGAAAACTGAGAGCACACATGAAGAAGTCATATAGTGAGAGCAGGGATGGAAGGAACACAGCTGACTGAGGAACACTAAGTGTGTTAATCTACTGTCTGCTGTTGTAACTCAGCGCTCCAAGCCGGGGCGCGTATAAAGAAAAGAGGATTCTTTGGTTTGGTTTCGTTTCGGAAGCAGAAAGTCCGAGATCAGGTGGCTGTGTGTACCTGGCCTCTGAGGAGGACCCTTGGCTATGTCGTGGCACAGTCAGTGGACTCACGATAGATCTGCCAGTGAAGTGGATATGGGCACACAGTGGCTTTGCTGTATAACAACTGTTTCTGGTGAGAAACAACGCATTTCAGACCAGCATCAACCTCCTTCTGAGGCCAAAGATCCTGTATAGCTCCACCAATGGCATGACGCTTCCGTATCTCTCACACCATCATGCTGAGGACCAGCCTTCCAGCCCAGGCATCTGCTGGTCAGACTCAGCATTTTGCCTTGCCACTGTTTGTTTTTTCCCCAGTTGAAGTCTGTCCCTGTGGCGGCTCAAGAAGAAAACACAACTCACGAGACTTAGGAAGTTCCTGAAACCTATAAGATTCACAGGGCCTCTTGTCAAGTTTATATCAGCAGTAACAATTGCTGGGAAGAAGAGGCTGTCTTAGTGTTCTGTTGTTGTGAACAGACACCATGACCAAGGCAACTCTTACAAAAGAAAACATTTAATTGGAGCTGGCTTAGAGTTTCAGAGGTTTAGTCCATTATCATCAGGGTAGGAAGCATGGCAGCGTGCAGGCAGGCGTGGTTCCGGAAAAGGAGCTGAGTGTTCTACATCTTGATCCATAAGCAGCAGAAGGAAAGTGGGTGTCACACTGGATGTAGCTGGATCATAGGAGACCCCAAACCCACAGTGACAGACCACCAGCAACAAGGCAACATCCATTCCAACAAGGCCACACCTCCTGAGAGTGCCACTCCTTACGGGCCAAGCATTCAAACACAGGAGTCTATGGAGGCCATGCCTATTCGAACTACCACAGAGGCTCTCCTGCAAAGCCCTTCCGGGAACTCCAGGAATACAGAATTAAAGAGTGGTCCCTCTTGCTTTGTGTGTGTGTGTGTGTGTGTGTGTGTGTGTGTATTTTCAGCTGTCTCTGGCCCATCTAGACTCCTATAAAGATCCCAATCTGTGTACTCTCTCCCTAAACAAATCATTATGGGGTATTTTTATTCATCTGTCACTGATGCTATGTCTACCAAGATATTTGCTCACGTCTTCATGGGAAAAGCCACACAACACATAGAAAAACCACAGCATCATGCACTCCCAGACTCCATCGTCACCACAAGAATAGGACAAGGGAGGATTTGATCCAGAGACTCATACATAGTATGACCCTGGATGCTTGGATCTTGGGTTCTGGCCTCTCCAGAGCTGTGATGGGGTTAGGTTTTGTATTCAGTTGGTTCATTTCTTAGTCTTGAGACACAGTCTTGCTGTGTAGTGAGTGCGTGCTAGCCTGCACCTTACTAGATAGCACACACAAGCCTTGAACTTGTGATTCCCCTGCTTCAGCCTCCCAAGACCTGTGGTTTCAGGCATTCCACCCCATGAGCCAGCTAGTTATGTCATTTGAAACCATGCAGTCTGGGACTCTTTGTCACAGTAGTCCTATGAGGCTAACCCAGCAGACGTAGGTGTTCCTTGAATGAATGAATGAATGAATGAGCACCTTCATTGCCAAATTCTAAACATGGAGCTTTGTATGGAGGCTGAGAGGCTGTTATTCTGGAGGAGCAGAGGGGCTTTAGACACTTGGAGGAGCCCAACATATATTCTGGGATGAGTTAGGAGGTGAAGCGTCCCGTGTGCAAATAGTTTCAATAAAACTATTACAAATTTGGGGGAAATCCAGGTTGTAAGATGGTCTCAAAGGTAAAAAAAAAAAAAAAAAAAAAAAAAAAAAGCTCTGGCTGCCAAGACAGATGGTGCCTCTAAATTCCATCCCTACAGCACACATGGTGGAAGCAGAGAACCGATTTCTGTAAACTGTTCTCCCTCTCTCTAAATGCACATGTGCACACATGCACACATACACACACACATATACATAAACACATATCTGCATTCGCACCTGCACCTCAACCCGCATGCACACACAAGTGTAATAGTTCCTTCAAGCTGCTCAAAGTTTGTGCTAGTTCAAAAAGAAATATCCCGCCTTTCCCTGGGTATTTAAACACTTGCCTCCCTGTTGGTGGTGCTGTTTGGTTGCTGCGGATGCACCTCGTAAGGGGAGGGCTTTAAGATCATGTAGTGCTACCCTGCTTCCAGCTTGCTGTGACTGCTTTGCTGTCCTGTCTCCCCAAAACGACGGATCCTTATTCCTCTGGAATCATAAGGCAAATACCCCCCTCTCTTCCACAAGTGGCCTTGGCCATGGTGTTTTACCACAGCCACAAAAATTGACTAATGCAGGGTTATTAAATGACATCACGCACAGGATGGCGCTCTGCTCTGGGGCCTTGGTAAGGGCGAGGTCTCACAGAGAAGCAGAAGAGGCCGAGAGAGGGGAGGAGCCCTAGAGCCTCTGGGCTTGGCAGATAGATGGTGAAGTCTCCTGGGTTACTGCCACCCCACTCCAGGAGAGGCTGCTGAGCTGGGTGCCTCTTAAATCCCCCCTCCACTTGAAAGGCTAATTGCCTGGAAAGGCTGCTACTGCTGTGCTCCCATCCCCTGCCTCTGGGTCCAATGCTCCACTAAATACCAGCTGCCTCTCCCAGGATACAACCTCTCTACGCCTGGGCACTTCGTGGGTAAAATGTGTTCAAACACTCTTGGGAAAGTCAGCATTCAAGAGAAAACAGCAACCAAATAAAACCCTTAAACCTGGGGATAAAAATAATTTTGGGAAAGCAGTTTATAGGTAAGATTATATTCCAATAAGAAGTAACTGGAGTGTCCAGGTGGGTCCTGAGTTCAGTGGCTAGAATCCTCATAAGAGGAAGGCAGGAGACGAGCCTTGGGCAGGAAACCCAGGTCAGGCTGCACCTAAACTCTCTCTATGGCTTACCCACTGAGGAGATAGTGACAGGTTACTTCCCCTTCTGGACCTCAGTTGTCCCCTTCAAGGAATGAGAGTGGTGTGGTGAGTCCCTGTTCCTAGGGTAGAGGGGTAATGACAAGTTCTATGAGGTCCCCCTGGCCAAGAGTCAGCTGCTGCTATAAACAGAGCTATGATTTCATGTAAAAAAAAAATCCCAACACCTGACGTATTTGGAGAAGATGGGTGGAGAGGGTGGAGGTGGCCATTGGAGCTGCCGGAGAAGAAGTCATGAGATCCTAGTTGGATGCCTAGGGAGGGAGGGCTGTTGAACTGCACAAGGAATAGCGTGGGGATGGATGGATGGATGGACAGATGGATGGATGGACAGATGGATGGATGGATGGATGGATGGATGGATGGACGGACGGGTGGATGATGGATGGATGGATGGATGGACAGATGGACGGAAGGACAAACGGACGGATGGGTGGGTGGGTAGATGGATGGATGGATGCTTGGATGGGTGGGTGGATGGATGGATGGGTGGATGGATGGATGGATGTGTGGATGGATGGGTGAGTGGGTGAGGGATGGATGGATTGATGTGTGGATGGGTGGATGGATGTGTGGATGGATGGGTGGATGGATGGATGGATGGACGGATGGATGGATGCATGCATGCATGCTTGGATGGGTGGATGGATGGATGGATGGATGCTTGGATGGGTGGATGGATGGATGGATGGATGCTTGGATGGGTGGATGGATGGATGGATGGATGGATGCTTGGATGGGTGGATGGATGGGTGGATAGATGGATGGATGGATGGATGGATGGATGTGTGGATGGATAGATGGATGGATGCTTGGATGGGTGGATGGGTGGGTGGATGGATGGATGGATGGATGGATGGATGGATGGATGGATGGACAGATGGATGGATGCTTGGATGGGTGGATGGGTGGGTGGATGGATGGATGGATGGATGGGTGGATGAATGGATGGATGGATGGATAGATGGATGGGTGGGTGGAGGGATGGATGTGTGGATGGATGGATGGATGGATGGATGGATGAATGGATAGATGGATGGATGGTTGGATAGATGGATGGATGGATGTGTGGATGGATGGATGGTTGGTTAGATGGATGGGTGGATGGATGGATGGGTGGGTGGGTGGATGGATGGATGGATGTGTGGATGGGTGGATGATGGAGGATGGATGGATGGATGATGGAGGATGGATGGATGGATGAATAGGTGGTTACCTAGAAAGATGAACTTGTGAATGGATAAATGAGTAGATGTTTGGCTGGATATGTGGAGAGACAGATGCATGGATTAATGATGCATGAATGGAGAATGAGATGAATGTGTACATAAGTGGATGGCTGGATACATAGATGATGCATAAGTGCATAGATGAGTGACTAGATTGTGAGTGTGTGAATGGATGAACACGTGTATGCATGCATCATGGACAAACACATGCATGCATGGACAGACGGTGATGGTTTTGTGGATGCATGCGGAGATGGATGTATGTGTGGGCCAGGTATATATGTAGGTATGTATGAACAGATGAACACAAGGATGGGTGAGTGGGTGAGTGGATGGATGGATGGATGAATTGATGGACAGATGTTTGCATGCATGCATGTATGTATGTATGGATGGATGGATGGATGGGTGGGTGGATGATGGATGGATGGATGGGTGGGTGAGTGGGTAGATGGTGAATGGATAGATAGATGGATGGATGGACAAAAGATGGATGGGCAAATGATAGATGGGTGAATGGATGGATAGATGGATGGATGGATGGGTGGGTGGATGGCTAGGAAGGTGATAAATGAATAGATAGATGGATAGATGAGTAGATGGATTAATGGATAGATAGATGGATGGTTGGTTGGAAGGATGGATGGATATATTGGTACACATATGGATGAGTGGATGAGTGAACACGTGTGTGACTGATACATGGATGGAATTGATTCAGGCATGCAGGGATCAAGGTAGTTGACGATAGACAAATGAATACTGATTCTGGTGTGTATTGAAAGAGACATGAGGAGATATACAGGAAAGGCTTGGGTGGCTGGAAACCTAGGTAGAGAGCAGAAGAGGCCCTCCTGGTACAGTGCCACAGAACCACACTTCGACTGCATCCCGCAGCCACAGGACCACAACTGTGCCTGAATCCCACAGCTCACAGGGGCTGTGGGGTCAGGACAGGCATCATAGAATCCAGGCCATGTGGTGAGGGCTGATGTGGAACTGCGACTGTATGGGAGAGGCTCACAGACGAGTCAAGGGCAGTGTGTGGAGACAGAGTAGGAAGCTGGGGAGAGAGGCTGTGGGTGCAGGGAGGAGCTCCTGGCTTGCAGCCGAGGACTTCTCTGCACCTCAGTAGTTTCCTCAGTTGTGAAGGGAGTCGTTGATGCAATCCGCCTCTTGGAGACTTGCTGGGCACCTCTGGAACAGCTGTGAAGATGCCGATCAAAGCTCAGGTGTGCTCTGGGGAGCAGGTAATCTCTTCCCAACACCTGTGCTGTCCTCGGTCCAGGCTGCCAGGCTCCATTTCCATGGACCCAACCCTGCAGCATTCTGGCAGATGCCTCCAGCTCCATCCCCAGGCCCCACCTCCACTGGTGATAAGTGAAACTTGTACACACACACACACACACACATGCACACACGCACATGCACACGCACGCACACATGCATGCATGCACCACCGGACCGTGCACCTGCCCTCTCTCTCCAAGAAGCTCTGCATTGATTTTGCCATAGCCATAAGCCCTTATGCATTCAGCACGTGGAAAAAAATAACATTGATCCCCTCGTAATTTGTCTGAGAACAGCAGGCCCTGCTAATAGCTTCCCTAGAGATTTATGTTGGAGAGCAGGGCCCGGCTCTGCAAACTCACTCAGAGCTCACCCTCTCCACACTCGAGTTGTTTGGCATCTTTTGTTGAAGACGCGCAGAGGTGGGGACCAAGAACCATGCCAGTTGCCAGTTCCTCCGTGCAAGGGAAGGGTGCACGGAAGAGAACGAGCAAGAGGGTTGCGGAGGGGGGGGAGGGAGGAGAAGGGGGGGAGGAGAAAGGGTGGGGGGTGGGGGGGAGAGGAGGAGAAAGGGTGGGGGGGGGAGGAGAAAGGGTGGGGGTTGCCGGCGAAGGAAGGACATTCATTGGCATTGCTAAGCATCTTCCAAGCACTTGACCCTCCCTCCCTCACACAGAGTAATAAAACTAGAGCCATTAACCCAGTTGACAAGACAGCTGGGCTTGTGGGCCTCAGAGAGTTTAGGCAAGCCCAGCCTCACGTGGCACCCGGGGCCTGAGTTTTGGTGTTTTCAGCAACTCTGCTGCGACTGGAGTGTACGAGGTTGGAACATTATCACGGGCTCCCGTGCATGACATGACCCACCCTTCCCTGAAAGTCAGACCGTGTCTCCCGGAGGGATGTGGGGACAGATGCTTGAAAACAACATTCATCCTTCTCACTCCCAGTGTGGAGACCTCAGGTTGTGTAAGATGGACAACCACCGGGGCCACCTGGACATCTGGCTGCTGAGTGAGCAAATCATGTCTGTTACACAAAGCCAACCAGACTTCAGTGTTACCGCAACGTGATAACATTTATTGAGCACCTACTATATCCCAGATGCCCAAACAGAGTACTCTGTGTTATTTCCCAGCTAAGCCGTACAGCCCAGCCTCAGGCAGGTGACCACCAGCCGCAGCTAGAAACAGCCTGTGTACAGTCAGATGGGCAGTAGGGGGGCAGAATCAGGGACCAAATCCAGGCAGGCACTGTCCACCTCACGCGTGTTCCCTCTTCTTGCCAGAGCATCCTCTAGTCGCCTGGGAGGAGGAGGAATGAGCAAAGGAAGCAGGGGATGGTGACTGTGACAGGAGCCACAGAGATTCCTCACTTCCCAATACACTTTATCCACCCCCACCCCCACCCCCACCCCCACCCCCGCCCCTGCTCCCAGGCCTGCCCTTCCCATTGCATTTGTCCTGGAAGTTTATCTTAAAGTATGTATGCATTTGTCGGGGACACTTGTGGCTATGAAAGAGCCCGGGACACAATGTAGAAAGGAAGAGATGCTTAGATACTTTGTTGTCTTTGTATGCTCCTGTATGGGTGCATGCATGCCCCTGTGTGTGTGTGTGTGTATGTGTGTGCATGCATGTGTGTGTGCGTGTATGTGTGTGTGCATGCATGTGTGTGTGCACGCGCGTGCGTGCATGCATGAGTGTGTGTGTATGTGCATGTGTGTGTGTATGTGTGTATGTGTGTGTGTGTGTGAGTGAGTGCATGTGGGTGCTTGAGTCAGTATCTCACACTGTAGCCCAGGATGGCACAAAACCCAAAACCATAGCAATCCCCCTGCCTCAGCTTTCCAAGTGCTGGTATTAACCACTGTGAGTCCCCATGCCCAGCTGAGGTTGGGGGAGGGGGCATCTGCTCTCCCTCATGGTGGCAGGGATCTCGGGCTGTGAGCCTTACCCTCTCGTTTCCAGGCCTGGACCTGAGAGCCAGATGCCATGGTGGGCAGGGGGATGGCAGAGAGGGCAGAATGGAGCGGATTCTCTCCTCACAGTAGCCAGGAAGTCCAGAGCGATGGGTCTGGGAGGAGGCCGGGGGCTGTAAGGATCTCTGATGCACATCCCAGTCTGGCAAGCGTGATCTCGAGTCTGCAGATACCAGGGATGTGATCACCTGCATCCAAATGGTACCCAGTGGAGTGAAACATTTCATTCATTCATTCATTCATTCATTCACTCTTGATCTAAAATACATGAGGTCCTCCCTGCCTGTTCCATGGATATCATCAATGGTGGCTTACCTGTGGCAGGTTGGGGACCCCCATGGACTAGCAGGCCAGTTACACTTCCACCATCTTGTGAGACCCACCTCCCAGTCCCTCACACTAAACTGGGTTCCACTCAAGCCCTTATGCCATCTCTGTAGCTTGCCTTCTGTCTTCCTGAGTATTCTGCGTCCTGCTAGAGAGGCAGATGGGCGTGGTCCCTGTGGGAACCAGCGTGTCTTTACAGTAGCTCTTGATCTCTCTGACCCCTCCTCCCACACCACCTTGGGGCAGTGAAGAGTGTGGGAGTGACCCCCCAAGGGCACAATGTACCGGCAAAGTGTCACCCCCAATCCCTTGCAACCTAGACGTCTGTGTGGCCACTAGCTCACTAAGCACGCTGGCCACTCGACTGTCTTCAGCCTTTGCCCCTTGTGTGGAAGGTGGTGGCCAGCACAGTGCCTACCCTCCCAGCTGTAAAACCGAAGAGGACTCTCACTCAGAGACTCTCTGTCCTCCTTTAGTTCTTATGAAGCTCAGGGAAAAGAAACCTCCCAGAGCCTGACGAGAGGTAGAGGTTGAATTTGAACCCAGGGTCCAAAGACAGAATGACTCAGCCTGCCTAGTTCCACCTATGCGCGGGTGACCATATCCTAGTAGCTTCCAAAGACTCCAAAGGTTGCCAGCCCAGGGACAGCGGGCTGTCCATCAGCCCTGCCTGCAGGGTCTCTCCTTTCTGCCAACTCTGTGCCTTTGCCACGCCCCATTCTCACCCATCCACACCGCCCATTCTCTCTAGCTCCGCCTATCCCCGCCACTCTCCCAGGAAGCCTTTTAGGTGGGTTTAGTGAGGATCGTGTGTGTGTGTGTGTGTGTGTGTGTGTGTGTGTGTGCCCATTCCAGTGCCCGATCTCTGCCATTCATCCATATTGCCATTGAGTACTTGTGACTCAAAGCTTCTAACAGCTCTGAGCCCACGGTGGACACGTTCTCAAACTGCTGTCCGGTTTCCCATGAACACAATACTGAGCACCTGCTGTGTGCCAGAAGCTAACTCTGCAAATGCTAGAACGTGAACCTCCAGACCTAAGGCTGGCAGGAACCCCTGTAGGAGCTCTGTTATCGAACCTGTTCACAGAGGAGCTGAGACAGAGGTGAGGTCTGGCAACTGCCCCGGGGTAACCCAGCTTCAAAGTGGCAGAGCACACACACTCAAATCTAGAAACTATTCTCTTGAAACCAATCCCTTCCTTTTTATATCAGGCTGTAAGGCGAGCCCATTTGGGCCTCCCAGATCCAGCATCCTGGGGCTGGGTGTGCACAGGAGTGAGAATTGCTATGTTAATAGCGGCTATTGCTCACTGCACAGCGGCTGTGTGCCCGAGGTCTTACATCACGCAGAGCTGTCATGTACAGATGCACAAGTAGCGTGCTGCACAACTTCCAGGACCCACATCCATTAGACGGTACCACCAGCGCCCCCTGGAGTTGTTCAGTGGGATGACAATAATCCTATGGGCCTGGAATCACTAGTCCCTTTTCAAAGAAGTTCAGAGGGGTCATGTGACCCGAAGAGGCACAGCCAGCGAGAGGCAGAGCATAATACCGTGCCTAAACATGCCTCAGAGACGCTGAATGGTCACTCCTCGATTCAAGTGTGACTCGGTTTACTGGACTGGAGCCATCCAGTGGAAATGCTAACAGACTATGAGACATTTCCAGGCCTGGGCATAATATGCCTGCCGTGTGGAGCATTCTTGGGTTGAATTCTTGTACTCCATAACCGCATCCCCTCACCGCACGGCATCATGGGCGCAGCCTTCATCCACCCACCAGCTGACTGTCAGAGACATCACAGCGAACAAGCACTAAGAGAGACAATAATTAGATGAGAGCCCAGGGAGAGCTCTGAATTCCTTCCCTGTATGAAGACAGCATCAGAGAGAGGCTGTTACCACAGACAGAGCATCACTCCACGGCTATTCCCCTGGCCCATCCCAGCCAAATAATGGAGTTTTGGTTTCTGTACACTTGACACGCTTAGCGCACGTGCGTCGCAAGTATATTTGACAGCCTATAAAATTGAGGTGAAATATTGCAAAATTGGCCAATTCTTGTACATTTTAAATGTATTTCCTTTATTTGTTACACTTATTTTCCATCGCTACACAATCCGTCTTCAGAACTGGGGAAGGAATAAGTAATGAATTGGTCCCAAGGCTCCCGGAAGCAAAGAGACATGGTGGGGGGAGTTGGGGTAGGAGGGGGAGGGGAGCCATGCAACACTTCCTCCCTGCCCATCATCTCTGCAACCTGACTCTGACTCCAGCAAGAAATGTCTTGCCTTCAACTTCCTCAGTGGCTAAACCCCCTGGGGGCAGAGCCAGTAGGTGTCAAAACTCCTTCTGTGGGTCCGCGCTGGGCACCAGGGTTCTCTAGTGATGTGAGGCCTAAGTGGGTTTGTGTATGTGTTGTGCACATGCACATGACATGTATGTATACAACTAAGTGTGCCCATGAGCGCACATATGGAGGCCAAGGGTTGATGACTCATGTCTTCTCTCTCTCTCTCTCTCTCTCTCTCTCCATCTTCTTTTTGGAGTATGGTCTCTCTGACACTGGAGCTTACCGACTGGCTACTCTAGCTGACTCTATGTGCCTGGACCCTGGACCTGCCTGTGTCCCCTTCATCTCCAGTACTGGGGTTAGAGACGCACATCACTGGCTTTTATATGCATTCTGGAGATCTGGAGATGTGTGTTGGACGCTTTAGCCACTGAACCATCTCCCCAGTCCTGAAAGTTGAAATTTTTAAGCTGGGGTTAAAAAGTCGACTTTAGAGTCCAGGGAGATGGTTCACACAAGCATGAAGACCCAAGTTTTGATCCCCAACATCACCAAAGAAGCTGCGTGTGGCTGTACACTTTCGGTTCCTAACACGGGTGGGCAGAGATGGAGTGATCCCGGGAACTCATTGGTCAGCCAGACAAGACGATAGATAAATGCCTGGTTCAATGAGTAGCCCGGTTTAAAAAAAAAAAAGTAGTAATAATAATGCAGACAAAGACTGATGAAAACATCTGACTTCAACCTCTAGCACACAAACACATGCACATGTGCACCCATGCAGGCACACAATGCACACATGCACACACATGCACAAACATGTGCACATACATGTGCACACACACATACACAAACACATGCACATGTGCACCCATGCAGGCACGCAATGCACACATGCACACACATGCACAAACATGTGCACATACATGTGCACACACACATACACAAACACATGCACATGTGCACCCATGCAGGCATGCAATGCACACATGCACACACATGCACAAACATGTGCACATACATGTGCACACACACACACACACCCCTCATATGCCCACAGGAACATGTGCTCACACACAGAGACAGGGAATCACCTTGTCTTCGTTAGGGTTTCCATTGCTGTGAACAGACACCCTAACCAAAGCAACTCTTATAAAGGACAGCATTTGACTGGGGCTGGCTTACATGTTCTTAGGTTCAGTCCAATATCATCATGGTGGGAACTTGACAGCATCTAGGTAGGCATGGCACAGGAGGATCTGGGAGTTCTATATCTTGCTCCAAAGGCAAAGAGAAGACTGGCTCCCACGTGGCCAGGAGGAAGGTCTCAAAGCCCACTCCCATAATGATGCACTTCCTCCAACAAGGCCACACCTACTCCAACAGGCGACACCTACTCCAACAAGGCCACACCCACTCCAACAAGGCCACACTCCAACAGGCCACACCCACTCCAACGATGCCATACCTCCTAATAGTGCCCCTCCCTGGGCTAAGCATATTCAAACCACCACATGCCTTAAAATGGCTGTGGGGTGCATCTCATCAGAAGTATTAGTGGGGACCTCAACTGTATTTCCCCCTTTAGGTCATCCTAGATACCAACCTATGATGGGTGAAGCTCTGAACTGACTCCATCTTGGCTTTGCCCCACATCCTGAATGGTATGTTGGCTGCATTTTATTTAGCATAGTTTGATAGATATAAAAGGCCTCAAAAAGATGGACAGATGATGAGGGAGTGAATAGCTAGTTGGACGATGAGTGGATGGATAGATGGATGGATGGAGGGAGGGATGGATGGACAGATGGATGGATGGATGGATGAATGAATGAATGGGTGGATGGAGGGAAGGAGAAAGGGAGGGATGGATGAATGGATAGACAGATGGGTGGATGGATGGATAGATGGATGGATGGATGGATGGATGGATGGATGGGCAGATGGATGGATGAATGAGCAGATGGATGGATGGATGGATGGATGGATGGATGGATGGATGGGCAGATGGATGGATGAATGAGCAGATGGATGGATGGATGGATGGATGGATGGATGGATGGATGGGCAGATGGATGGATGAATGAGCAGATGGATGGATGGATGGATGGATGGATGGATGGATGGATGGATGGAGAGAGGGAGGGATGAATGAATGGATAGACAGATGGGTGGGTGGATGGATAGATGGATGGATGGATGGATGATATGTTGTATGAATGCATGCATCAGTGGGTGAGTGGATGGGTAGGTGAATGAGTTGGAGGGTGGTTGTATATGTGGATAGATCAGTAGATGAGTGGATGAATAGATAATGTATGTATGGGTGGTTGGATGAGTAGGACGGATAGATAAACGAGTGGGTGGTTGATGGGTAGATGGCAGGATGGATGGATAAATGGGTCAGTAGGGTGGGTAGATGGGTGAGCAGAGGCCTGGATGGTGGTGGTAGTAGTGAATGAATCAGTGGCTGCCTTGTAAACAGATTTCTGTGCATGGAAACCAGGTTTTTGACCCAGAGCTGTCCTCCCTGTCCCTCTCAAGCAAGGTGACATTTGTAAAAAGCCTCATTAATATCTCAAACAACAGAGAGACTGGACCAGCCGTGTCCCTCTCTCCATTAATACTGAACGCCCCTCAGGGACACAATGGGGACTAATGCATCTTCCTACAGCTCTGCCAGAACTGTGGGTCACCATGAGCCCATTAGGAGAGCCAAAACAGCTATTGATCCTGAAGAAACACACCAGGGTCCCACGGCAGGCACTTCCTGGGCCCAGCGGAGGAAGGGAAAAGGTAGAAAACCTTTCCCTCTGCCGCCACTGATGCAGGAGGTGCCAGGTCAGTCAAGCTGCGAGTGTGGTCCTGTCCCTCCTGGACCCCCTTCTCATTTCAGGTCACCAAACGGGGTGATTGCAGCAGGCAGCCTCAGTTCTGCAAATGCTCTGTGAGGTTGACCCACAACACTACCCATCTGTGCCCTCTGCCTTGGTAACACAGCGGCTGGCTGCTGCAGGAGTGAGCTTGGGGGTTCATGCCACAGCCACACAGGATGGGCAAGGCTGCTTTGCTGGTCCCTGGTGGACACAGGAGAGATGCTCTCCTGGGCCCGTTTGCATCAGAAGACGCCCAGCCTGGCCGTCCCAGCAGACTCCTCTATTTCTCTCCCACTGTCCATCCTCAGGCCCCCATTAGAGACCCACTCGGCCTCTAGATATCTGTTATCCTTTTGTTTCCCGCCCCTTTGTGTGGTATTTATAAAGAGAGTCTGGAAGTAGGTGAGAATCTGTGGCGCTCACCCGGCTGGGCTGGTACACAGGCTTAATGTCCGCAGCTGGTTCTGGCGGAATGGGGACAGCATGAGTGGACACAGAGAAACTGCTACTCCCTCTTCCTAGATCAATATAATTTCTAATTGCATATCCTTGCCCACATACGGGGCTAGCTGTCGCCCCTTGTCACAGAAGCCTTCTCTTTGCAACAGACAAAGACTAGGACAGAGATCCACCCCTGGTCAAAGTGGGGAGAGTAAAGGGCCACAGGGCGTCCAGCCCTGAGTGGTAATTCTGTGAGGTGACCCCTATGCCGAAGGTTCAGGGAACCTCATGGGCGTGGGGGCAGAGAGATTGTGGGAACCCAAGGACCAGCAACACCTACTGTGAAATGGTCTTCCAAACATTGATGGGGAATCTGTGCCCACGAAATCTCAACAGCGTGGTCGCCTACAGATGGACAACCTCGGCTAACGTTTCAATATGGCTGGGAACGTGACACAAGGCTCCAAAGCCAGCCGAAGATCGACAGGGCTTTATGCCCTCTGAGAGAAGGGGGAAAAATCAAACCCAAGTGGGAATCCCTAAACACATGGACACACAAACAACACTAACACACTAACAGGTCAACTGGTGATGGTGTGTGTGTGTGTGTGTGTGTGTGTGTGTGTGTGTGTGTGCATATGCACATATATGTAATGATAATAATTTAAGGAAAGGAGTCAGGAGACAGGCAGAAGTGGTGGGAGGGAGTGGAGGGTTGGAAATGATGTAAATATGGTAATTCTGTGTGAAATTCTCCCCCCCCAAATTAAAAATTTAAAAAGCTAAACATGAGTTTGAATCCATTGGAGTATCTTCTGAAAGCCTAGAGTTCTCATCTAGGCTTCCTACAACACAGGACACTGGTCTGGGCTCAAGAACCTGCCATTAGATGTGGCTGAGGGATGTCCCCAGCCTTGGACCCCATCCCTGACTCTAGCTCCGGTTCCCAGTGCCGAGCCCTGTGGCACCACCACCATCACGGCAGGGCCTGAGCCTTCATCAAAAGCTGACAAACAGTAGTTAGACCCCAAGGCCCGGGGAGTGAGAGAATGAAGGTCAATGGTTGCTGTGGGGAGGGGGAGGGTGCTTCCGGCTGCTGTGGAGGGGAGGGTGCTTCCGCCACTGCAGACTGCAGCTGCCTCCCTGCAGCCATGGTAGGGGTAGCCTCTGAGATGCTTGGAGTTTCTGTCCCTGCAGACTAGGTTCCAAGGAGCCTTTCCAGACTCTCCCTGTCCCTGCCACCGTGAAGCCGGAGTGACCTGTGACTCTGCTCTTCCACCTTGGCCCACAAAGGGCCCCCTGGCAGTAAGCCTGCCTCTTTCTCAGCCTCTTCTCTGTGGTCAAGCACTGCCTGGCCTCACTGTGACCCATCTCAGCATCCACGGAGGCTTCCTGAGCGTGCGATGCTTCAGCAAGCCAGTCCCCTCTAGCTCATCCCCAAAGTCACAAACCTTCCTTGCTGTTACCAGCCCTGCCACAGACTTATTACCAAAGTACCTCAGGACTAGAATTGAATGCCCGCGATTTGCATAGTTTTGCATTTCATTTGCATAGTACTTATTTCCTGTCCCAAAATACTAACATTCACCGCCATTTTGCTCCTGGCTCTCAGGGCACCCAGCATCATCTCTCCCTGTGTTTTCTTGCCCCCTCCCCTGCTCTGGCTGAACACATCTGGAAAGAACACCTGGCTGGCTGGCCCGGGTACAGCAAGTGGGCTTTGCTCCCTTTCTTTCTCCTACAAGGCAGCAAGAATCCTGCCCCGGGAAATACCAGCTTGACATCTTGGCTGAGTATGGAAAGACATATGACCTGCTGTGCCCAGTGCCCAGGAAGCGGTCTGGGAGTGCAGGGGAATAAGGAATGAGAGAGTGAAGGAATGATGAATGAAAAATGAATTAATGAATGAGCAAATGTATGCTGAGTGAATGGTAAACAGTGAATGAATGAATGAATGGTGAATGAAAGATGGATTAAAGAATGAGCAAATGAATATTGAATGAATGATAAACGTGAATGAATGAATGAATGAATGGGGAATGAAAGATGAATTAATGAATGAGCAAATGAATGTTGAATGAATGATAAACAGTGAATGAATGAATGAATGGATGGTGAATGAAAGATGAATTAATGAATGAGCAAATGTATGTTGAATGAGTGGTAAAACAGTGAATGAATGAATGCTCCACAGGTCATTTAGGAGACTGAATGAGATGCTGCCACCAAACACGATGAGTTCTGTGTATCCATCACACCCCCTGTCATTCCCAGGTTACGATGGCCTTGGTGCTGAACAAGAGAGCATCACTCCTTGGTCTACCAGGGCCAGCTTTGTGCCAGACCTTGATCCAGATGCTGGGATCCAGGATAGGACTCAGAATTGGGCCCCAGGGCTTGGCCAACAGGTTGGAAGAATAGGCTGCCTCTTGTGGGAGATAATTAGGGAGGCGAAAGGGGGCCTCAAGGGCCTGGCTGGAACACCAGGGCATCGTGCCTCAGGGAACTGGGGCATGAATGGGTCTGTGGAGGGCAGGGCTTGCCACAGATCTGGTTCTTACAGGCTCTCAGTTTGATAGAAGCGAGGAGGCAGAGAGAGTGGGGTGCAGGGGACAGAGCTAGGTGAGAAGACACCGAATATCCAGACAGGGAGAAGAAGGGTGCAGAGGCCTGGAGCAGGCTCCTGGGCGCAGCAGGAAGAGAGGGCCATCTCCACAGCCTGTGGGTTCCACTCTTCCTCACGAAGAGAGACTGCATTCCCCGACAGAGGCAAAGTCTCCCAGCATTAGCGTGGAACCCTCACAATGAAGAGGCCAAAGCCTGTAAAGAGGAGAGCCCCACCCAGCTCCTCAGCAACCATCAGGGACTCAGAGAAGGGCCCTGGGTCAGGCGATGGCGGGGCAAAGCCGGGCAAGCTCTCCAACAGAGGCGGATGAGCTGGGAGGAGTTTTGCCAGAGTCCAGTTAGGACAAGAGATGAGGGCAGTTTTGAGGGGCAGTGTGGGAAGGATGAATTTAGTGGGCCTGCAGGCCACTAGCCTGGGAGTTGGAAGGGTTCTACGGCTGCCTCTGAGGCTACCAACGCAAACAGAAAGCAAGAAAATTCCAGTGCCTTCCTCAGTGTCACACAGAGTTTCTAAACTTTGGCCAGAGGTCTGGGTCCTGACTCAGAGCCCAGACCTCTGGGAACAGCGTGTGCCTGAGGGTGAGGGTGTTGAGTGAAGAGCCAGGACTCCTCTCAGCCCTGAATTCATTTGCATCTTAAACATCTGAATGAGGTGATACACATATACAAAGACCGTCAGAGGAAACCGTCTCTCTGTAATGTGTTTTGATCTGATTTTAGTCTCTTCTGGACACACATGAACTGGTCTTGCGGGAGCCAAGCGTGGTTCAGCCTCAAGATGGAAACCTAGCACAAACTGGCTAAGGTCAGGGTGGTTTTGATCGGCTCAGTCAATTCCTAAACCTGGGACAGGATGGACTCTGAGCACAGCCGGAAGCAGTACCTTAGGTTGTCTCCTGATCTGACCTTCTCTTTCCTATTCAACTCGATGTCTCCCTTGCTGGCTCCTGAGACACTCCTTGCCCCTCCCCCTCTCATGTTTGCTCTGCTTCCAAAAGCTCTGGAATGTCCCACTGTGTCTTGAATGATGTCACAACATTACAAGGGTGTCACCAGGAGCAATTCCTTCCTGAGGGCCTAGTTGCTGAGATCTGACCTGGGGATCTCATGAGCTCGGGACTACATAGGGGCAGGGTGGTACCTCAACTCAAAGTTTCTAAAGCCGAATAACTAGGCCCAACACAGTGGGCTCTCCTCAGGGATCCTGGAGTCTAGACATAGGGCAGCCATCATATAGCAATCTCTCAGGAGCTTTGACAGCATGGGGAATTGCTATAGGGCACTGCTAAGAACCAGCAGTGAGCCCATGCCTGGGGCTAAACCCTGAAGTCTGTTTCCTCCTCCCAGCCCAGCAGCCCTGCTGTCGGAAGCTTCCTCACACACTGTGGCGCATTGTCTGCCTGCGTCCAGGAGCTAGGGCCACCATCTTGACTCTCCTGCTGTTCCCTGCTGCGCCTCTGGCACCCGTGTGTTCTGGCAGTGCCTGGAGCAGATTTCTGGTGGCCAAGCAAGCGTGTGTGAGCACCGGGATACCTTCTTTCAGTAAAGAGTTACAGTGCAGGTCAAGGTGAGGCGCCTCGGAGAGGTCCAACTCTGCGGCCCCATAAGAGGGTTGAGCTCAGGAGTCCCGTTCCTCTCCCCACTGCGGACAGAGTGCAGGCTGTCCCAGAGGTCCCCAGCTCCAAGCCCACATGACAATGAGGAAACAGCATGGGTCTATGTGCAGAGAAACTTATAGGCCAGGGCTAGAGTCCCACACCATCCGTGTGTGACACTTTATCAAAACTCCAGGATATGTTGGGCAGTGTGGTGCGTGCCTGTCACACCAACACTTGGGAGGCTGATCCAGGAGTTTATATGGCCTGGGCTACACAGCAACCAAGACCACCTCAAACACACCAACTCAATACACTAGTTCATGACCCTCTCTTGATCTCACATGGGTAAGGTGGCATCTGCCAGCCTGCCCTGGGTCACACTCAATGCACACTGACGCTCTCCTAGCGATGGCAGTGAAGCACGCTCCTGCTTTTGCTAAGTGCCATCCAGCTTCACGGCCAATCCAACACCAGAGTGTAGCACTGGGCCCTGTCCCCTGTGGGTGGGGCAGTGGGGACCTCAGACAGGGTGGAGCAAGATGCTGACTGCAGATCAGTCACCCACAAGCACCTTCTGACCCTGACTGGGAATCTTAGGCAACTGAGTGGAGCACATGGAGCCTCAGTGACTCCTTTAGAAAGTGGGCCTGATCGGAGGACCTGTGACCTGTGAGAGTGTCCAGAGAGTGCCTGTGTCCGTCAGCGGTTGTCCCAAACTATACTCAGGTAGCCACTGTCAATAAAACTCACCTCAGAATGGGACCCGGTAGCCACATGATCACATGGTTACTACTCCACGATGATAGTGGCAGATAGTCTGGGAGTGAGAATGTGTGTGTCCAGGCATGTTCATGCATGTGTGTGTGCATGTATGTATGCATGTGTGTGAGGGTGTGTGTGTTGTGCAAGTGTGTATGCATGTATGTGCATGTGTGTGAGGGTGTCTTATACAAGTGTATATGCATGTGTGTGCATGTGTGTGTGTTATACAAGTGTGTGTGCATGTGTGTGAGTGTGTGAGTATGTGTTATGTAAGTGTGTATGCATGTGTATGAATGTGTGAGTGTGTTGTGCAAGTTGTATGCATGTGTATGCATGTAAGAGTATGTGTGAGTGTGTGTGTGTGTGCATGAGAGTATGTGTGCCTGTATGTCTGTGTATGCATGTATGTGAGTGTGTAGGTGTGTGTTGTACAAGTATGTATGCATGTGTGTGCATGTATATAAGTGTGTGTGAGTATGTGCATGTGAGTAGGTGTGCCTGTGTGTATGCATGTATATGCATGTGTGTGAATGTGTGCATGCAAGTATGTGTGCCTGTGTGTATGTATGTATATGCATGTGTGTGAATGTGAATGTGTGTGCATGTGTGTGAGCATGTATGCAAGTCAGTGTGGATGTGTGTTAGTGTATATGTATGTGAGAATGTTCATGAGTGATTGTGCATGTGAGCATGTATACAGGTCAGTATACGTGTGTAGCAGTGCATATGTTAAGACCTCACGGTGAGCACATGTGTGCACATAAACACATACAGGCATGCGCCCATGCACACATGAGCTGTGTGTATTTGTCTGCATGTGGACCCATGTGAACAAGTATGTCAAATGTTCATGTCTATGAGTGCGTGCATGTGCAAGCAGGCATGCACAGGCGAGTGTGTGAACATGAACACACATTCTGTGTGTAGGCACCACATGTTGTGCCCTCTGAAAGGCAGGTGAGGCAGCTCCCCTCACTGACGCCTCTGGAACCTGAAGGCACCGTCAGACCCGGCTCCCAGATCCTGCCTGCCGCAGAAATCATGTTATAATTACAAGTTAATTAAAGCAGAAGAGATCAAAGCCACTTTAGACAGATTAATGATACAGCGAGTGCCAGAATTTCTCCATTTCACGTATCAGGCACATTGTCGTTTTTATTCCACATTCTCCTTCTTCTGTGGCAGCCAAGGAGCCTTTCATATCTGCTCTGCCCCCCTCCATGCGCAGAGTCTGAAGCGCTCGCAGCTGCGAGGAGCTGTCTGTGAGAAGGGCCCATTCAAAGGCTATCAGAAAACCCAACGAGCCTTTTAGTTTCTGACTAGAACGAAGCCGCCGCCTCGCCCTCCCCGAACCCTCCCCTGCCAAAAGAGAAAAAGCTGGAAAATATCGGGCCTTCAAATCAGGCCACAGCAGAGAGGATCATGGGAAATGGGACAGCAGTCACAGCCTTGAGAAGGTGACAGGCAGGGCACAGTCCATCTTAAGTTCACCACAGACAGAGCATGGCAGCCCAGCCACTGAACTGAGCTGGAGCCTACGGATAAAAATAAGTGGGCAGCCCTGCACTGGGCATGTGTCAGGGCTTCCCAGTGTCTACCAGGGCCAGGCAATCACATGAAACACAGAAAGAGACCCTGATCCAGGCAGGGGGGCAGCACACAGCACCAGACACAGCATAGACTCACTTCCCACCCATCACCCTGTAGCCTGAAGTTTGTCTCTGTCTCTTGCACAGAGGTCAGTTGGTGGGAGACAGAGGGTATTCTCACCAGCAAGTCTCCTTCACACCCAACATGCACCTCCCCACCCCCCACCCCCGGGTCATACATACGCTAAGGAGCTAGCCATAAGCAGGAGGCCATTAGAATACTCTGCCCATTCAGGACTAGAAGAGTCCATCACTTTCAGCCATAATCCACTGGGCCACGCTCGGGCTCCTGACCTACCTGGCAGCAGCTGAGCGCCCTGGCAATGCTTGCTCACCAGAAAGCTGCCGCAGACGCAGACGGAGGGAGTTTGGGTGGGGGTGGCCAACCTCACTTCCAGAACAGACAGCAGCAGCAGCACATGGCAGATAGCTGTTAGGAGAATCCTGGTGGTTTGGGGGGAGTCCTGGTGGGTTAGGGGGAGTCCTGGTGGGTTAGGGGGAGTCCTAATGGGATAGGGGAGTCCTGGTGGGTTAGGGGGAGTCCTGGTGTGTTAGGGGGAGTCCTAGTAGGTTGGGGGAGTCCTGGTGGGTTAGGGGGAGTCCTAATGGGATAGGGGAGTCCTGGTGGGTTAGGGGGAGTCCTGGTGTGTTAGGGGGAGTCCTAGTAGGTTGGGGGAGTCCTAGTGGGTTAGGGGGAGTCCTGGTGGGTTGGGGGAGTCCTGGTGGGTTAGGGAGAGTCCTGGTGGGCTAGGGGGAGTCCTAGTAGGTTGGGGGAGTCCTGGTGGGTTAGGGGGAGTCCTGGTGGGTTAGGGGGAGTCCTGGTGGGTTAGGGGGAGTCCTGGTGGTTTAGGGGGAGTCCTGGTGGGTTAGGGGGAGTCCTAGTAGGTTGGAGGAGTCCTGGTGGGTTAGGGGGAGTCCTGGTGGGTTAGGGGGAGTCCTGGTGGGTTAGGGGGAGTTCTGGTGGGTTAGGGGGAGTCCTAGTGGGTTAACAGGAGTCCTAGTGGGTTAGGGGGAGTCCTGGTGTTTTGGGGGGAGTCCTGGTGGGTTAGGGGAAGTCCTGGTGGGTTAGCAGGAGTCCTGGTGGATTATGGGGAATCCTGGTGGGTTAGGGGGAGTCCTGGTGGACTAGGGGTAATCCTGGTGGGTTATGGGAAGTCCCGGTAGGTTATGGGGAGTCCTGGTAGGTTAACAGGAATCCTGGTGGGTTAAGGGAAGTCCTGCTGGATTAGGAGGAATCCTAGTGGGTTATGGGGAGTCCTGGTGGGTTAGGGAGAGTTCTGGTGAGTTAAGGGGAGTTCTTGTGGGTTAGAGGGAGTCCTGGTGATTAATAGGTGTCCTGCTGGATTAGTGAGAGTCCTGGTGGGTTATGGGAAGCCCTGGTGGATTATGGGGAGTCCTGGTAGGTTAACAGGAATCCTGGTGGGTTGGGGGAAGTCCTGGTGGATTAGGAGGAGTCCTGGTGGGTTCTTGCTTCTGTGTAATGAGCTGCCCTGACAGGCAGAGGACCACAGCACCAGAATGACTGATCTCTCGCAGAAATGTGGGCACTCTCATAGATGGCAGCCTCCTGTAGAGGCGACTCATGGCAACGGACCATCCAAGATGCTCCCAGTGTCCAGATCAGCAGGGAGAGGGAGGTGTGGCTCCGTTCCCACAGAAGCCAGACCGAAGCGCCTCACTTTGTGACAGCCTCCGGTGGCAAAGGTGAGTCAGCAGGCAGCCGGCTAAGCTGCACATGTCCCAGCCTTGGCAATCCGGACCGTCACCTGACAGCATGCTGTTAGCCAAGCAAGAGTCTAAGGACACAGCAGAGTCGAAAGAGAAGAGCCTGCCCCTCAGGGAATGAGTGAGCTCATGACCAACCTCTGCCAGGACCAGACCAGAATGCTGGAGATCTTTCATCAGATCACAGAAGACTTCCTGGTGGAGGCAGCATGGTTATAGTGCTAAGGGGGCACATGGTGGTCAAAGCACTTGAAGATGCCAATGAGTCTAACAGGACAGGGACATGTGAAGAAACCATCATGGTGGAGCAGGGAGAGACGAATGAGACAGACAAGGTGAGGGGTGGGTCACAGAGTGCAAAGGGGGCACAGTGGGGAGCCTGAGGCTTTAACCCAGGCGCTGTACTGGAGGGGTTGCGGTGGGAGGAGACCTGAAGATGGTCCCCACTTAGCAAACTCCCTCTGCAGCCCAAGAGATGGCCCAGCTAGTAAAGCGTTTGCCGTGCAAGTGTGGGAGTCCAAGTGTGACTCCCCAGCACAAACGTAAGAAGTCAGGCGTGGTAGCACGTGCTTGGACCCCTGCTCTGGAGAGACAGTCAGCAGGGTCCCTATCCAGCCACGTCTGTGAACTCCATGTTCAGTGAGAGACCCTGTCCCGAGAGCTAAAGGGGTGAGAGGCTGAGGGATGCATTTGATGCCAACACCTGGCAGACATGTACACACACACTCTCTCTGACATACACACTCTCACACACTAACACACACTAACACATAATCTCTCACACACACTGATACACACTCACAGACACCCACTCACACTCTCTCACACACTCACACACCACACTCACATACATGATCACAAACTTACATACACATACATACTAACACATACTCTCACACACATTCATACACACACTCATACTCATACACACTCATACTCTCTCACACACTCTCACACAGAAGACACTCTCACAAACTGACACATACACTCACACACACTCTTCCCCCAAAATACACACCAACACTCTCTCAGTCTCACATACACACAACACTCTAACATACTCTAACACACATATACTCACATACACAAGAACACACACTCACACATACACTTTCTCACACATTCACACACAGTCTTCCCCCAAAACACACACTAACACATACTCTCCCTCTCTCTCTCTCACAGACACACACACAGGCACACACACACTGTCACACACATATGCTGATGGACATACTCTACCACAAACACATACTCTAACACACTCTTTCACACACACATACTCTAACACACACTCACACTCTAACACAAACATTCTCATGCACTCACTCATACACACACTCTCATATTCTCTCTCATACACACACACACACACACACACACACAGAGAGGTTAGTTTTTAATGTTGTGTTGTCAATTCTGTCTGAAGGAACGAGAGTTTTCAAAAACTTAGTGAGCAAAGGTGATGTCACAGACAGGTGACCCCTGGTGGCCGGCTTCTTTATGTGTCCTGAAGCTTCCTGATCACTAAGTTCCACCCTCCTCCGTCATCAGCGACTCTGCGCTCCTCTCGTGATGGGTCCCCTGACCCATTCATGGCTCTAGAGTGTCGCTGCTCAGCCCAGCCCCGCCTCCCACCCCCACCGCCACTCTCACCCCGAACTGAGTCTGATAGAGCTTTCCACACGTGATGTGTTTGCCCTGGGCAGAGCCCTGGGCTCTGTAGGACAAGAGGCCTCTTTGAAACCCTGGGGAGAGTCAGCACCACGGACAGCTCCGCTCGCGCTCAAGGCTTCCTCAGCCTTTCTGAGGCGAGTCTGGGGTGGTGTCAGCTCAGATCCAGCTCTAAGGGCTAGTGTGAGGCAGGAGGGTACCGGTTTCCTGTCTGATGAAGTAAGTGGGAGGGGAGGGGAAACGCGGGGTTGGGGAGAGGGGGAAAAGGAATCTGGCATTAGTTCATCCAGCTGTGAACCAGACACTGGCTGAGCAGCTGTCCTCGGCGGGGGCTCAGTATAATTAGCCTATCTTATAAGACCACAGCAGGCCCCAGGACAGCGGTTCTCAACCTTCCGATGCTGAGACCTTCAGTACAGTTCCGCATGCTATGCTGACCAACCATAAAATTGTGCTCCTTGCTACTTCATAACTAACTTTGCTATTGCTATGAGTCATAATGTAAATATCTGTGCTTTCTGATGGCCTTAGGTGACCCCTGTGAAAGGGTCATTTGACCCCTCAGAGGGGTCATGACCCACAGGCTGAGAACCGATGCCGCAGTCCTGCCATTCAGCGGTGTGAGAGTCAAGACTTTAACCCAGGGTTCAGATCTATTCCAACTCCAAGCTCCGTTGCTGTTTCCGGGTTTTGTTCTTTGGTTGCTTAGTTTGATTTTGTATGTGTGTGTGTTTGTGTATTTGACACAGGTCAGACTGGCTTTGAGCTTGCTATAATCTCCTGATCCTCCTGCCTCCACTTTCCAAGGGCTGACATCGTGAGACATTCCACCACATCTGGCTGTGTGCGGTGCCCAACATATTCCCAAGTCTTTGTGTGCACTAAGCAAGCACTCTATCAGGGAAGGGACATCAGCAGCTGTAGATCCTGGTACAGTGAGGACGATACAGCTCGCCGGGCAAGCTTTGGTTTATTTTGCAGGATGTTCAACATCTAATGATCACAGCCAGGGCAGGGAGACAGAAAGTCCCTGGGCTGGCCACCACCTTCCCTCGTGTCACCTGCTCTGTGCCCAAGGGCCAGCTCCTCCAGCCCCTAAGGCACAAAGCCCTGGGCCACCTGACAGAGGAACTGGGATAGAGGACAGCCCCATGCCAACTGCTGCCCTCTCCTGAACTACGGGCATCCAACAGGCAAAGCTGCAAAAGGTGGCCTCAGCCTTTCCAGCTGGGCCGCCCTGAGACTGAGGGATGGGGCTGTCAGCGTGAGTTGGAAGTGCACCACACACAGACTTCAGAGGCCAGGGGATAGCCCCGTTCCCTGCTTAGTTAGCTCTGTCTTGGGCAGTACCCAGCGCAGGCATGGGCAGAAGGAAAGGCTCAGATTGGGTACGAGTCAGGCCTATTGATCATCCTGCTTCATGGTTTGGGGAAAACACACCCTTCTTATGCCCCTTGCTTTGTTCATTGGTGACCTAGGGATTCTAATAGAACTTCACTTTAGGGTCAGGGAAGGTCCAAAGAACACAGGCGCTTATGCAGATACTCCGCAGCCCTCCCAAGGGCCCTTTAGAACAGACACAGAGAAGTCGGGGGACACAGAGTTCAGGGCACACAGCTCGTCAGAGGCAGGGCCACTGCCAGACTCTAAGCAGTGTGGCTCGGACCCCAGATCCTTCTCCCCTCTCGGTGAAGGGCTCCTTGTATGGGTTTATGGCTTCTCTTTCTCTCACTGACCAAGAGCAGGGTCGCTCTGAGGACGAAGTCTTCCATCTGCCCTGCTGCAGGAGAAAGACACAACCTTCCAAGAGGTACTTACAAGGCGTCCCATTAAGCTCCTGACTCTTCCTGGCCCCGCCTCTGTGAACTCCACCCACCTCTATCTTTGGAAAGTCCTACAGCAGGTGGTTCAAAGCCCCATGATTCAGGGAGATATTAGGGAAGGGAAGGTGCCTCTGCCTAGGTAAGCAGAAGCTACAGAAGGAACCAGAGAGTTTATCTGGGACTCAGCGGGATCGGGAAGGGTCGTCATAGCCTGAGGTTTCTCTCTCCTCAGTCTCTGTCTCTGTCCCCACTGGCAGCTCCCCGATTCAACCTGGTCACCCTGGTCCACCCTGGTCTACCCTGGTCCACCTTGGTCTACCCTGGTCCACCTTTCCAGGACCTTCCCTCCCAGGTCCATCATCCTCCACATCCTCTTCTCTGTGCTGAGATTAGGTTTGACCTTCCCTGACCCAACCTGCCCTTCTGTGCCTGTCACTCACCTGAAGTACATGACTTAGCAGGGCATCTCCTGCCCTTGGAAGAGGAGTGGTCCCAGGAACTCCAGAGATGGGGGACAGAGCATTGAGTGGGACGTGTGCCCCCCCCCGTCTTGAGACTCTCCCTCCCATGGGCTCACTCTGACCCTGTTCCCTCTACCCCTCCCCCATGTGTCTTCCCTGCTATGCTAAACAGTGCTCTCTGTGCCCCCTGGGGCGCCAACCACTGCTCACCATCTCCATGGTGATCTCTCTGCTTCTGCAGTCTGGTCCCTATCCTCCCCGAAGCTCCATCTTCCCAGGATGCTGCATCTTGCTGTCCAGTTATTTCCAGATCTGTCTTTCTAATCCCACCCTAGCCAATTCTGGCTGTGTCTGCCTTATTGCCTTCATTTCTCTTACCCTCCCCAGACTCCAGGAAACCATTCACTTCAAGCATGGCACTCTCCCTTCCCAGGAGGCACAGGGAGTGCTCGCAGTGAGGATCTGTGAGCCCCTGGGGAAGGTACCAGGGGAAGAAGCGACTTCCCTCAGCATCTGTTCCTGGATCCTCACTATGTGAATCTCTGAAGAGGATGAGTGTGTAACAGCCATGTCATGAGACTGTCCCCTCTGTCCAAACTGAAGCACCCACGCCTGGAAGGGAAGGTGGCTCACGGGTCTCAATAAGAAAAGGAAACACACAAGGTCCAGGAGGACCTGAAACTTACAAGATCCCCAAGGCGCTTCCCCAGTGTTAGATGAGTGGTAACAAGGGCTGGCGACTCTTGGGTGGAGCTGCCTGCAGGAAGCTCCAGGAAGCTAGATTGCTGGAATCCCTCCTGCTAGGGTGGGTTTTGCATGCTACGTATCACCTTGGCTGTCTTGAATCACCTGCAATCCTATAGGCAACCTAATAAACTTACCGGATCACCAAGCTGTGCTTGGATAAGAGATTTCTTTGCTCATTGGCACCCAAGCTGAGGTAAACTGGCATCTCTTCACATCTCTCCAGGAATGGGAAACTCACACAACACATGCCCCTGTGGTCAGCTAGGGTAAAGCCTGGGAATAAAGAAACGAGTCTGCTCCCCCTACTCCATGTTCAGAACCCCCTGGCTCCCCTCATCAGAATCCCATCACCCCATGTCATGAGGCTGTCACCCTCAACTCCAGAGATCCTTGCCTCTTCTCTATCTCTGTGGGACCTTCAGGCAGCTCCAGAAAGACCACACCAGGCCAAACAGTTCCAGTGAGGTTTATCGAGACAGGAAAGGGCAAGGTGTCGGCAGAAAGAGAAAGGGCGGGAAGAGGGAGAGAGAGATCAGAGGGGCCTTTCTTTGTATATGGATGGTGACGTAGTCACAGGTAAAGGTGGAAGGTGAGCCAAGTGGATTCTGGGAATATGGTGGCTGTTGCCTTGGCGACAGGTGTGCAATCGTGCTGTCACCTATGTGATGTCACAGGTTTCAGAGGTCCTGATACCAACAATTCCCCGCCCCCTACCACAAATCCCTTCCTTCCCAGGAGTTGTCCCTGACTCTCCCCCTCTTCCTGAAGCTCCCACCCGAGCTACCCGCTCCTCAGTGAATCTGCAGAGCATCTGTTGGCTTCCAGGCCCACTCCCTAGTGCCTTCTACCCTCTGTGGAGGCCGTCTCTTGAAGGCTGTGCTGCAGAACCCTCCTCTCTGTGGAGGTCTGCCTTGTCCATCAAATTACGTCATTTCCTACTTCAAACCTGAAAGGCCAGCTGTGACCCGCTGTGAAAGTCGGTAGACGCTAACCCTGGTGTAAGAACATCTGCGAGCCTCACCTTCTTCCAACCACACCAGGATCCACCTACCTGCCTGACCCTGGTCCTCTAGATACCAGAGGATGCATCGACCCTGGGGGTGGGGGGCACCTCTCAGAGCCCGCTGTTGTCATGGTGATGTGCTCTCCCTGAGATGTGCAGGCAGCATAGCTGGATTTGGATGTCACCTCTCAGGGCCTGCAGGGGGACACAGTGGCTCTTCCAGGGGTCCTTCCCAACCAACCCAGTTCTAAGTGACTTGCTAACTTTTAAATTTTAGATTTAGCATTTTATGTGTGTTAAGCATTTTGTCTTTGTCTTTGTGAGTGTGTGTGTGTGTGTGTGTGTGTGTGTGTATGTGTACTGCATGTGTGCAGGGTGCCCTTTGGGACCAGAAGAGGTCACTGGGTCCCTTGGAACTGGAGTTATGGATGACGGCAAACCACCATGTGGCTACTAGAAATCAAGGCTGAGGCATCTGCAAGAGCATCCAGGGCTCTTAACCACTGAGCCATGTCCCCAGCCCCAGGGTGTCCTCGTTAATCTCTTACCGAAGCTCAGTCTGCCCATCCCACACCACACACAGGGCTTCTTCAGACTGGAGAACTCTACGCCTCTAACTCAGCACTTGCGAGATTGAGACAGGAAGATCTTGAGTTGAGGGCTAGCCTGGGCTACACTGGGAGACCCCGTCTCAAACCATAGCCCTCTTGTGTGCCTCAGTCTACTGTGTGAGGCTAGAGGAAGGAAGGCATTGAGCGCAAAGGCAGGGTCGTAGGGACAGATGACGCCAGAGGACAACCTATTGGCCCACGCAGCCCTCCTCCCCTCACCCCTGCCCCTGAGGGTTTCCTCCTTAGCCATCACCTGTCCCTGTGCCCTCTCACCCCCTTCAGCTCAGACCCAAATGATGTCAATAAAACTGACAGGGTCACCTGCACTGGAACAGGATGAACAGTCCGCCAGGGGTGGGCTCCAGAGGGGGGAAGGGTGGCTTCAGAGCCAGCCTGTGGCACACCTCCTCAGACACAGCCCTGGGCTGCTTCAGGGATTTCACCCTGGCAACAGAGCCAGCAGAGGCCAGCTGTGTGTCCCAGGTGTGTCCCACTGTGTCCCGGGAAGCCCATTGCATTAGACTGTCAGCTTGTCACTTGGCCTGCCGGATGACAGCGTGCGATGACGACTGTATCGACATGCTTATACAGAGAGCCCAGGGTCCAGGATGTGTTCATTCATTCCCTAACTTGATAATTCACTCATTCACTTCTTCAAGCTGTTATTACCCCATCTTAAAGATGAGGAAACTGAGGCAGGGGCTACAGCTAGCTAGCTGTATTAGTGAGGGGCAGACAGACCCCCACAGTTCAGTGCCTGCTGTCCCTCCCACTTCCCGGGCAAGCCTGCTGTAGCAGGAGCCCTGGGCTGGGACAGCTTTTGCAGAGTAAAGCTGCCACTCACTGGAGCCTGGCTTATCACTCTGCCAGTGTCCCCATCATTAACGTGTCACAACTGTTCCCGAGGCCCCCGAGTTTTCATTCACATGAGTTCTGAAATGTCACAGCTGATCTGCGTGCAGACGTCAAGATGGCTTTGCAGGGTGACGGTGACAAGGGGCCACGCTTGGCACCTGCTCTCTGTGGCTGGCTGTGGGCGGGCCTGGCTGTGACACGGGGAATCCTCGCTCCCTGGGCTGAGGCAGGCTGTAGACTGACACGTCTATAACTGCGGTGCTGGTCCCCCGTGTCACGGGACACCTTCCCCGCCTCCTGCAGCGGTCAGGTGGCCTTCGGCCCTCCTCTTCCCCTCCTGAAGCACCGAGCCCTCCACTACCACAGCCCAGGCCCTCGCCACAGCAGCCACCGGCTTCCGCTGGCCTCTGGGCCGCTCCTACAGGCTGACAGACAGAGCTCATTGTAGGGCACAGGTCAGAAAGTGACCAGAAGAGACTGGAGTCCACAGCCAGCTCTGGTCAGTCAGTGTCTCTCTTCCAGCCATGTCGCTTCCTTGTCCCTCACTGGCCCAGATGCCATGGACCCAATACCCTGGGGTCTCCTTAAAATGTGGTTGGGTCCACATCAGCCTCTACTTCCAGCAGTTGGCACTCCAAATGGCGACAGTAAAGGAGAGAGAGGGGGGTGATGGAGGGAGGGGAGGGACAGAGGGGACGGACAGGCATCCAGGACCCCACCGCCACTCACCTGTCTGTTCACTGTGCACAGCTGCCCCACCTACTGCTCATTCATCCAATCATCCTTCTGTCTGCACCTGCCATCTCTTTCTTCTCTCTCTCTCTCTCTCTCTCTCTCTCTCTCTCTCTCTCTCACACACACACACACACACACACACACAGACACATACACACACGCTCTGGCCAGTCAAACCATCCTAATAAAGCCATTCTTCCCATTGGCCACGGTGACTGGGACTCACCCTGCACGGCCTCTGTGTTCTTGCAGTCACTCAACAAACGTCTCCAGAGCACTTATCTGTCTGCCACACTGTGAGATGAAGGCAGACGAGGCTTCTACAGTTCTTGACAGAAAAGATTCCCATCCTGATCCAAATGGATACATGGGGTCATGTCACATCATCGAAACAACAGAAGAGCAGGCTCAGAGAGGGTTGGTGACCTGCCCAGTTCACACAGCAGGTGAAGAACACAGATGTGTTAACCTCCAGGCCACAGGCTTCCAGAGTCTTTGTCTCCTCTCTGCCTCAGTGAAGGTCAGTTCTGCCTCTGGAGGATCCTACAGAGCATAGGGTACAGAAGACAGGGTGTGTGGTGCTGTGACAGACCAGAAGTCAGCTCTCCGGGACCACACCACCCACAGCTAATTATCCCTCTGCTCAGCCACGTGATACCACAGACGCGCTGCCCAGGCACTGTGGCGGCCATGTGATCACAAACGGGGTCTGAAGGGTGGAGACACTAGCCAGGCAGTTCCTCAGGGCCCCTTCCAGACTGGTCTCCAGGCCTGGGGTGGGGTGAAGGTCTTGGGGAGATGCTAGAGGATGCAAAGAGAGCCACACAGCCAGGGCAGGATCAGCCAGCCCCCACCTCTGAAGACGCCTGAGAAACACAGCAAGAAAAACTCAGGAGTGTCACGTCAGGGCTGGGCACACTCTGCCAGGGACTGGCAGCAAAGGCTTGGGGCTTCATTCAGCCCTGTACCTGGCTTCAGGGACCGTGGTCATGGATGTGTCTTATATGTTAGAGCCCAGTACACTTAACCTCAGTGGTCCCAGAATGCTTTTCAGGCAAGCACACACCAGGCTAGACCAGGAAGGCGGAGCTACCTACCTGCAGGAGACCTCATAAGATCCCTTGCTAGATCAGGAAGAGAGGATTCCCCACACAAGTCTGTGTCAAAGGAAATTCAGTGTGACCCGCAGGCCACAGAGGGGAACCATCAGGAAGGGATGCGCAGAGGCTCACGGGCCGGTGAGACGGGTGCACAGTGTGGCTTGGTTAGAACTGGGCTGCTCCACGTGACCCTTGCAGGACCTGAGCACGCAGCATGGACAAGTCGGTGGCTCCAGGGCCCGGCATGGCCACAGTGGAAGGCCTTTGGGGTCCCAGCATGGGGTGTGCCCCTAATGGCCTGTTCTCTGAGCCTTGGAATCCTCACACCCTCACCTCCGCTCACCTTCAGCCCAGGGTCCTGTGAGTGTTGCTGGGACAGAGCCACCACGGCCTTTCACGTCCTTGGCTGTCTCTCTCACAACAGGATCTGAGACTAATTATCTGAGCCTCAGTCTCCTCCTCTGCAAACCGAGCTCCCTCCCTGCACCCAGGCTGCTGGGAGATCATCAGAGAAGGTGGGAAGGAGCACCTCCTCCTCCCCACCCCCTTGCTGGACTGCAGTCCAGCAGTGGCTTGCCCTCTCTGGGCTCAGCTCCCTCATCCCTAAAATGGGAAGGTGATTTCCCGGCCCTGCTCGGGGAGTCAAGTGACATTCCTGACTCTGACCCAGCTCCATCCTAACGCACGGTCCCGTGAAAAGATGTAGCTGAAAAGCACCTGTTGCCTGGTCACAGTGATGATACAGCTGTGTAACAGCTGCACGTGTGTGTGTGTGTGTGTGTGTGTGTGTGTGTGTGTGTGTGGTGGGACCACGGCTTGAGAGCCCAGACATGACACTAATGTCCACCACCCACTCTGGTGTTTATTGTGCGAGCCTTCATCACTATTTCAGTGGGAACTTCCACTAGGAATGAACCCCGTCCAGGGACACGCGCGGAGCACTCGGGAGACAGCGTGCTCCACCCAGGCGAGCAGTGCTCAGTGTACCTGCGCGTAGGCGGCACAGGCTTGCCATGGTCTGAAGCCGGGGCTGAAGTTAACAATAAGTCAATACGAGGGAGGACCCTGGGACCGGGTCGCCTGCTGTTAAAACTCGGTGAAGGGCGGGGCCGGCAGACGCTGGGCGGGGCCGGCAGACGCTGGGCGGGGTCGGCAGACGCTGAGCCGGGCAGTGCTGTACAGTGTGGCTCCCATCCCAGCCCTGTCTCTCTCACAACAGGATCTGAGACTAATTGCCTGAGCCTCAGTCTCCTCCTCTGCAAACTCTGCTCCCTCCCTCCTCCCGGGCTGCGGGGGATCATCAGAAAGGCTGCGAGTTAATGTCTGGGCTGTGAGAAGTGTTTGCTTGTCTTCCTTCTCCACTTCTGGAGTCTCCTGTGGTCCCGCTGGCCTCTGAATCGCTGTGTAATCAAGGCTGACTTTGAACCTCTGATCTTGGAGAGCTACAATTACAGGTGTGCACAGACCCCAGGGCACCGTGCATTCTGGGTAAATGCTCTACCAACAGGGCCACGAGGACAGTGGGGCTGATCTTTGCACAGCTCTGGGGCTTCCCACCACTGATTTTTTTTTTTTGACGTAGGGGGTCCCCAGAGCTGGCGGTGAGGAGAGGCCTAGGAAAAGGCCCCCCCAGAAGAAAGCCGGGAACGACCCCAGCAGCATCCGCCTCTCTGGAGGGTCCCGCTGCCTCCTGACAGCCCTGCAGCAAGGCACCAAAGAACCCCCATCTTAGCTACAGGGGACACAGGGACTCTGCAATGGGAGTCCCTTCCAAAGTCCGTGTCCTGGGAACATCCCCCACCATTTGGCCTCACAGTCTGCACAAAGCAGCAGCCAACCCATTGGGAAGGAGTACACACTGACACCAAAGCCACCACCCCGAGCTGACTATCTAGACCTCAAGGAGGGGGCCATTGGCACCCCCATTTTACAGACAAGCAAACAGAGGCACCGAGCTTCACAGTTTCCTGAGCCCACAAGAGTGAAGGAAGCTGTGGTCAGAATCTTCTCTCAGTTTCTATGTGTTCCCCTACAGCAGCTTCCCCCGAGCCCGTGTGATATCCAGGCACAGGCGTTCACAGCCTTCCATCCCACAGAGGCCCAGAGAAGGTAAGATACCTGTCTGACGTCACACAGCAAAGCAGTGGGCCAGCTGGCGAGAGGTCTCCGGTTCTAGCTGGCTTGGGGGGAGGGAGGACAGCGGGAGGAGGGTCTGGGGACAGAGCTTAAGGGGTAAAGTGCTCGCTATGCAAACAGGAGGACCTGAGTTCGGATCCCCAGCACCCACAGGAAAACCAGAATGTGCCCAACATCCCAGCTTGGAAGGAGTGGAGACAGGGGGATTCCTGGGACTCCATGGGGTTCAACGA
>NC_067474.1:153916633-153954133 GCF_947179515.1 Apodemus sylvaticus
TCTCCATGCCAGTGTGACCGCTTTCTTTGGTTGTTGAATGAGTTGAAGCATTGACTTAGAACATGAGGCTCAGAGTTCAAACCCTGGCAGGCCTCTGGCCTTGCTGTGCAGCTCGGGACAAGTCTCTCTCCCTCTCTATGTCACCATAGACAGATGGCTTGAAGCTGTATTAAAACCTCACCCTGCTGGGCGGTGGTGATACCACACGCCTGTAATCCCAGCACTTGGGAGGCAGAGGCAGGCGGATTTCTGAGTTCCAGGCCAGCCTGGTCTACAGAGTGAGTTCCAGGACAGCCAGGGCTACACAGAGAAACCTTGTCCCTCCCTCTGTGAGGGGAAAGGCCACCCAGACCTCTGTGAGGAGGGAGCCGTGGGGTGCTCAGCTCTCTCGATCCCTGATTTGGGGCCTGCGGCAGACTCTGACCCAGCTCTCGGGATGGGGGCCCAACTGCTTAGCCAGACCTCTGTAGGCGCGACTGATTAATAGAAGCCACTGCTTTTGAAAAAGAAAAGAAAAGGAAAAAAAAAGTTGAAGAAAAACCGCTCTGTAAATCAGCTGTTTATTTAACGTTCCCTGGCATTTAATGACTATGAGGCTTGTGGGGGGGAGGGGAGACGGAAAATTAATTTGAGTCCTGCCAGAAAAGCCAGTCAGGGAAATAATGAACTTCCCGAGTGTCAGGGAGAATGGAGACAGGGAAGGGGGGCCCTCAACATCAGGACTCCAGCTGGGCTGTGTGTGATGGATCTGCTGTCTCCCTCTCTGAGCCTCAGGCAAAGAGGAGGTGGAGCCAGCCAGGCTGCTGGCTGCTGCAAAAGCCCAGCATCTCCTCTGTGTTCTGAAGATGGAGGGAAGCCCTGGAGACCTCTGTGGGGAAAGTGCTTGCAGTACAATCATGAGGACCAGAGTTCGAATCCCGGCACCCACGAAAGAGCCAGGCACGGTTAGAACATGCTTGATTGTGTGCTGGTGTGTGTGGCGTCTGCATGGTGTATGTGTGTATGGCGTGGGGGAAGGGCGGTGGGGGAGGGGGTACAGCAGACTCTGGAGCCACTTGGCCACAGTAGGGAGCTTCTGGTTCACTGAGCGAAGATCAGGTCCGTGGTGGAGTCCACTGTGGCACAGGATCCAAGATGGTTCAGAGAGACTCATCCGGAGAACGGACTATGGAGAGTGGCAGGCTCGGGTCAGGTGGTTCTCCTTGCCAGATGTCAGTCATGGAAGGTTCAAGCCTCCATCTCCAAGCCAGGGCTACCTCAGCCAGAGCCTGGAGTCATGGCACTGGGATCTTTGTCCACATTAGCCTCTTTCTCTGGAGCCCGGAGGCCCAGTGCAAAGACCACCATCTCCAGGTGCCTGCTGTGGCTACCTGGCTTCTAGGGCTCTGGAATTGTTTTTCTTCTCGGAAGGTGTGAGCAGCCAACACTCTCAGGCTCCTTAGAGGCAGAGTTGCTCAGAATTCAGAAACGACAATTCCTACGCAAGCATCCGCTCTCCTCTTTGACTGTACAGTTTGCTGTTTTAGACAATGACCCTAACCCGGATGTTCTTCCTAGTGTCTTGCTGAAATCCTCCATGCTTCTTTGGTGGCACTCTCCAGGAACAGTCACCAATTGTCCTATTAAATCATCCTCCTGACCTCCCCAAAATCCTTCACTTTGGAAGGACTTCTTCCAGAAGACTGAAGAGCCAGCCTGCCGCAGTTGGTGACCTTCCTTGTTCACAGGAGAGGCCCCAAGGCCGGTGCCTAGGAAGCACCATGGCGTCCCCGCCCTTCTGGTCCCGCAGTCCTCCCTTCCCTTTCAGTAGGTCGATGCCTGATGCACCGGGAACCTTCATCACCTTCTCGCACCCGCATCAGCACCACACCCATCCCGGCTCCCAGAGGATGCAGAACTCCCTTCCTGAGGAGCTGGCTCTCTGCCTGGCTCTCGCCACTCACAGGAAATCAGCTCCTTGCATGCCAAGCCGGGACGCTGACGGAGAAGGAGCAGACCCCATGTGGGAGCAGCTGGGAGAAGGCTTTCCCAGGCCCGTAGCTCCGCGTCCTCATCTGGTCCCCGGTGCCCTGCTCCCCCCAGCCGCCCTGAGTTCTCTCCAGAATGTTTGTGTCAATCCCGGACAGAAATCTCTTCTCCACAATGAAGGATAAAGTCCTGGGTGAGGGACCCTGAGGAGGCGGAGCCAGCTTGTACAAGGAACCGGGTCAGAAAACAAAGAACCTGAGGTTGTGACTCTACAAAAGTCACCACACGGCTGGGGACAGGCTCCGCATTTGCCTGGCCTAGCGCTCAGGAAAAAGCCAAGCATGGTGCTTTTCCCCAAGTTGGCTGTCCCCCCACTGCGGAGGAGACAGGAGACGCCCTGGCCGGCCAGCCTAGCCTAATTCTCCATCCCCAGGTCCCAGTGACACACATACACTGCCTCAAAATACAACGGTGGCTCCCGAAGACCGACAGCCAAGGTCACCTTCTAGCATCCATACATGTGTGTGTGCACGCACATGTACACATGTACATGCATAAACACCCACATGTACTTGCACATGTGCACACACATGCACATGCATGCATACATATGCACATGTACACACATGCACACCATATATATAGACACATATGCATGCATGTAGGAACATACATGTAGACACACACCCAAGCATACACACATACATGCACGCATACACATATGCACATGCACACACACATGCACACATACAGACACATGTACTTGTGTGCAGGAACACACATAAATGCAGAGACAAGCACACACACATGCATGCACACACATATGCACATGCACATGCACACACACATACACACACATGCACACCATACATACAGACACATGTACATGCATGCAGGAACAAATATGTATGTACACACATAACCACACACATGCATGCGCACATATATGCACATGTACACACACACGTACACCATACATGCAGACACATGTACATGCATGCAGGAACTCACATGTATGCACACACACACAAGCACACACACACATATGCATTCATGCAATCACCAGCTCCTCAAAGGCATTGTGAGCTCACATGTGACACATGTGGGTTCCTCTCAGCATCAGAGTCTCAGGGCCTGGACCACGAAGGCAACTCCTCAGAGCCCACTCCTGCTACCTGAGGTTGGACCATTTATAAAGAACTGAAATGAATTCTCCCGAGGTTCCGGGGTCCCAGATGGAAGTGCTGTGGGCAGGGGTCCCTGCTTGTCACACAGAACTTCACCCCCACGTCTCTTCATTCCTGGACCCTCGCCTTGCAAATGCTCTCTGAGGCCTCTGTCTGAGGGTCTGGGTCCTCCTCCCCTCCAGGAGTCTCTGCCAAATTACCTGGGAGTCTGGTCTCACTGGCTGGGGGGTTGGGAGGTAAACAGCAGGGGACACATTCCAACCTTAGCTCTGCTCCCTCCAGATCAGCCCCAGGACTGCCTAGCAGGGAGCTAAGATCTCTCCTGTCCTGGCTTGATTCTGTGACACTCCCTTTCCGCCTCTGGGAGACTGAGCCTGGCTGGGGGAAGGGTCACTGAGGATGGTACGGAGGGTGGGTTCCAGCACACCTTTCGCCTACTGTCTACTGCCGTGTGAACAGGACATTACCTTGAAAGAAGAAACCTGAGCAAATGCTCTCCCTCCACGTCATTCAGTTACTCATCCTTCATAAGTTCTGTGGGTGTTCATTGAGCACCTACTACATGCGGGGGACCCCTCTGGGTGCTGGGAGCAGAGCAGTACTCAGAAAGGCGGCACTGTGAACCACCTCTGTGACTAGACAGACCCTGATAGCAACCAAGAGGGCCAGGTGACAGGACAGTACTAGAGCAAAGGGGCAAACAGCAAAAGACAGGCAAGATGGCACAGCAGGTACAGGGGCTTGCGGCCAGGTCGAGCCAGACAACCTGTATTCAATCCCAAGAACCCACATTGTGGAAAGAGAAGACTGAATCCAGTACGTTGACCTCTGACCTCCACAGGCTACTAAGGCACACCTACCCACTAGCACAAAAAAGAAATAAATACAATTTTTTTCCAAATAGAGTGAAAAGCTGAGCTCCCAGGGCCAGCAGGGGTGGGTGAAGCCAGCGGAGGCCCCGCACCCAGAGAAGACCTTTGTACACGAGCCGCTGCCAGGCAGGGTCTTTGAAGCTTTGCCACCCAGCAGTTCTGCCCACTGGTGAGGTCTTCAGGGTTGATGGTCCAACCTGCGACCTCAGTGTCCGGGTGAAGTCCATAAATGCAGAGAGCTTGAGGGCAGAGGGTTGGGATGTCGCATCCTGCACCTCCAGCGCATCGGGGTCATCAGGCGCATGCGCAGTTGGAGTTGCTACTCCAGCTGCAGCTGCTGTTCAGAGTTCTGCAAAGGATCCGAGGCCTTTCCAGAGCTGGGCTCCTCGGTGGAGTAAGATTTGGTGACATTTCCTCAGTGCCGGCCTTCGGGCTCCCCTCAGAACCTGCGCACTTGGCACAGCCGGTGCTGGGCGACAGCCCACCTCTCTTCCAAAAAACACTCCAACAGCCTGCGCGTGGGAGGCCCAGACTAGCGCGGGCCTTGGCTCCCGGATTCCAATCAGAGCGTGTCCCCAGAGCCACCCAGCTTCGGGATTCAAATCCAGGTCTCCCGGAGAGTCGCCCTCCAACGCTCCCCTCTTGGGAGCTCTTGGCTGAGGAGAAGGCTCTGTTTCCCCAGGCCTGGGCAGCGATTTTCACGGGAGGGTGGCTTTGGAGTGAGGGAACACAAACCAGTTCCACCATCCATCAGAACTCGCTTCCTCCCAAAGGGAGAGGCGTGTCACCCAAGCACTGGCATTTTGAAATCGGGACCTGTGGTGGCGGCGCTCCAAATGTCTTGGCAGCAGATGAGCCGCTAAGACACCCACCACACACAGCCCACTCTGTTTGCACCTAAACCAGCGCACACACCCGTGGGCTGTGTTAAGCCTGAATTCCAGGGAAAGTGTGCTCTGAGATGCCAGGAAGTCGGTCGGGGGCGCCTCGGAGAGCACCTAGCTCGACTCTACTGCTTTTGATCGGGAAACCGACGACAGCCCTTGTTCAAGATCGCACGACTGCAGTTCATGGACAGGGTTAGGCTCAGAACCCGGTGTGGCTGACTCCTGGGTGCACGGAGCCTCTCGGCACAGCGCCCAGCTGCTCTGCCTGCCTCCGCTCCTACTCTGCCATCTCCCAGGGATATGGTTTGACTACAGGCGTGACTTGGTGCACGCCTGCTGGCCCAGCGACTCCAGAGGCTGAAGCAGGAGTTTCACAAGTTCAAGGCCAGACTGAGCAACACAGACCTGTCTCCAAAAGAGGCTGGAGAGATGGGGGAGGCAGCTTATTTGGAAAAGTGTTCACACAAGGATCCAGGTTCAATCCCTAGAACCCACAGTTCCTGCACCTGTAATCCTTGCACTGGGGACGCAGAGCCAGGTCGCTCCCTGGGGCTCCCTGATCAGCCAGCCTGGTAGTATCATTGAGCATAATACTACTCAAGGGAGAGATCTTGCCTCAAAAACCAAGGTGAACAGCTCCGGAATGACACCCAAGGTCGACCTACACTAAACACACACACACACACACACACACACACACACACGGGAATTCTGAAAACTGTCCATCAATGTCTTATTTTCACTAGCTGTACCACTCCATGGAAGAAAGGATATGCAGCACATAGTAGGTGCTTCTGTTGCACACAGTAGGCACTTCTGTTGCACACAGTAGGTCCTTCTGTTACACGCAGTAGGTGCTTCTGTGGCACACAGTAGGTGCTTCTGTTGCACACAGTAGGTACTCACTTGTGTCCTGGGACCTATGCCATGTGTGTGGCAGTACCCCAGCATCCTGTGGGAGGTAGCAGGGACGAATTGTGCTGCTCCCAGACTCTGCAGCACATTATCTTCTGAAAGCTGGGCTAAGGAGGACCAGACAACGGTGACACAGGTCAGACAAAACTGCAGGGAGACATCTGTGTCAGAGGCACAGTCTCTGACAGCTGCCATGGCCGGCCGTGCGAGTCAAGCCAGGTCCTCTGGGGAGGTGCATCCTGCTGTCAGGAAGCCTATACCCTCTGACTGGAGATGCAAGGGAGGCTTCCAGCTGGAAAACTCGCCCCCAGGGGTAGACACAGGACAGAGGGTGCCATCTGCTGGCCCCTACAGTCTACGGTTTCCATGCCCAGCAGACCACCAGGGACCCTCAACCTGAAAAGACCCGGCAGTCTTGGAACAGCAAATGTGATTACTTTGTGGGTGAGAATGGGTGTCCCCATGCAGGGGTGGACACTGCTGTCTCTCTCCTAACTCAGGGTGTGTAACTGGTGAGGGGGTCCAGGCCCCCCTCCCTGGTTCCCTTAAGTAATCAAAACATGGCAAGCCAGACTTGGGGATCATGAACACTTTGAGATCAGTCTTTGGACCTTTAGGGGTTTTTTTGGGGGGGGTGTTAAGCAATTTGGGCTTGGGGGGTTACCCTTGTTCCCATGATGTGTAATAGAGGAACAAGAACTGTCTGTCCCTGGTGCAGACCCTCGTTTTGGGTTTTGGTTTGGGGGGGTTGTTTTGTTTTGCTTTTTTGGACAAAATAAAATATAGTTAAAAATATAGTAAAATAAAATAAAACCCATCACATCAAGGCTGGACCAAGCAACCTGACAGAAGGAAGAGAGTCCCAAGAGCAGGCAGAAGAATCAAAGACCCACCCGTTCACACGCTCAGGACTCCCACAAAAATATTAATCTGGAAGTTCTAATACGTACACAGAGGACCTGGCGCGGCCCGAGTCCTCCCGGTGCAGGCTGCCTTGGTCTCTGTGAATTCATGTGAGCCCTGCTCAGCTGATGCAGAGGCCTTGCTCTCCCGGCGTCCTTTTCTCCTCTGGCCCTTAAACTCTTCCTGCCTCTTCTTCCATGGGGTTCTCTACGCACTGAGGGGAGGGGTTTGATGGGGACATCCCATTCAGAGCTGCGTGTGTGTATGTGTGTGTGTGTGTATGTGTGTGTGATGTCTGGCTGTGGGTCCCTGCATCAGTTCCATATGCTTCAGGAGGAAGTTTCTCTGGTGATAATTAGACATGGCACCAATCTATGAGTATAGCAGAATATCCTTAGGAGCCATTTTATTGATATATTTTTTAGGGCAGTCATGTTTGGTTCTATCCTACCTCTCTGGGCTATCCAGCCTCTGGCTCTTGGGCGTCCAGTCAGAGTTGGGTATGGCTTCCATCTCTAGCAGTCAAATCAGACTGTGTTCGGTTGGCTACTCTCAAAAGCTCTGCACAGTCATTGCCCTAGCATGTCTAGCAGGCAGGACGGATCACAAGTCGAAGGTTTTGTGGCTTGCTTGGTGTTTACATTTCTCTGCAGCCCTCCATGAGGAAAGTCCTGGGAAGATTAGGGATACAAGGGCCATACCTCAACATACTTAAGGCCGTTTACGGCAAGCCTATAGCCAACATCAAATTAAACAGAGAGAACTCAAAGCAGTTCCACTGGAATCGGGAACAAGACAGGCTGCCCACTCTCTCTCCTGCCTATTTAATATAGCGCTTGAAGCCTTAGCTAGAGCAATAAGACACCTCAGGGAGATCAAGGGAATCTAAATTGGAAAGAACTCTTAAGTATCTTTGTTTGCAAATGACATGAGAGCAAACATAAGCGACCCTAAAATTTCCACCAGCGAACTTCCACAGCTGACACACACATTCAGCAAAGTAGCCGGATACAAAATTGACTCACAAAAATCCGTAGCCCTCCTATACAGAAGTGACGTGTGAACGGAGAAAGAAATCAGGGAAACAAAACCTTTCACAATAACTTCACATAACATAAAAACACCTCTTTAGTCACCCTGCCTGTCCCAGGATAACCTGTCTGGTGGCATTATGTGGCAGTTGCTTGAACGTCAGGACAGTTTTCTCCTAGCATTCCATCTTCTCTGGGTCAATTCCAATTAAGTACAGATGGCAGCTAAGAACAAAGACCTTCCGAACAGCAGCCTGGTTCATTTATTTGTCAATTTGATACAAGCTAGAGTCATCTGGGGAAAGGAACCTTAACTAAGAAACACTGCCATCAGATTGGCTTGTAGCAAAGTCTGTGGGAGGATCCTCATGATTCAAGATTGATGTGGGTGGGCGGTGCCACCCTGGGCTGGGATCCTGGGTTCCATATGCAAACAGGCTGAACAAGCCTTGGGGAGCAAACCAGTGAGCGGTATTCCCTCCGCGGCCTCTGCTTCAGACTCTGTTTGCAGGTTCTTCCCTCTATGGTAAGCTAAAGTAAACCCTTTTTTCCCAAGTTGCTTTTGGTCCTGGTGTTTATCACAGCAATGAAAACAAACTAAGATACCAATGCCAACATTTACCGCACAGGTACTGCGTGTGGGCGCAGGGCATTGTTCTAAGGGTTGGACGGGGAATTGAACCTTGAACCGTGGGTGCTGGAGTGTAGCGTCCCCTGATAACTCCTCCTTCTGTAGGTTGGGAAGTTGATGAACAGAGACATTCATCTGCTCAAATCATGCACCTGGATAGTGGGGAGCACGGGGCGTATACCCAGCCCCTCAGAATCCAGCATTTGCTTGCTTAATCCACCACACGCTGTGTGCCCTTGCAGACACATAAGGAAACTGAGGGAGCAGATATAACGGATGTGACATTCCTACCTGCTGAGCCTCTTCCCACAGGTAGTAAAGCCAGGAGCTGGCTGGTAAAGAAGGGGGTTGTGTCTTCCCTCTACAGAAGTGTTTAGGAGAGTCAGAGTGGACCCAGCAGGACCAGAGAAGGTTCCCAGGCACCCGGTGGCCGGGTTGGGTCTGACGGCAAATGGTGAGGATCCAGGGTAAAAGCTGCAGCTGTGATATCTGGAACGCGGAGCCAGGAGGAGCAGACCTGGAGCCCAGCAGAGACGGCTTGTGAGACTCTCCCCTGAGTCTCACAGGAGGCCACCCAGAGTCCTCCAAAAGCACACACTGTATGCCAGCTCCTGGGAAGGCCACCTGCCCGCAGACCTGAACTTCCAGTCTCCTTCAAGGATGCCCTCCATGGCCGGAAGCCGTCATATCCAAATCTCGCTGTTTCCTAGAGAAGGGCTTCAGCCCTGCAACCCTCACTCTGACTCAAGCGCACCCTGAAGGGGCCACAGCAGCTCCACGGGTCAGGAGTGGCTAGCCAAGGTCAGGGTAGGACTGTGCCCCAGTTCAGAGTCTCATGGTGTGGCCCTGCTTCCTTCCTGTCCCTTCTTTGGTGTCCGACCTAAGGGTCACCCCCTCCCCCATCCAACATCCTGTATTTCTCACTCAGCGCAGATGCCCCTGTGGTGGGGCTTCAAGAACTGACACACCCAACGTGGGACACTTTGTCTTGTTGAATTGACACAGCCTCAGAATCAATGTCTCTAACATCTCCACCCTGAGCCCTCTTTGTTGGGATGTGGGATCTCACATTTAGCCCAGGCTGGCCTTGAGCTTAACCCCACCCCCACCCCCATCCCCGCCCCCACCCCCACTGCAATGGAGTCACAGGTGCACACCACCCCACCTGGTTCCCACAATTCTCCTGGTCTTTCTTCCCACACATGTAGAAGGGCTCTCTGTTCCCTCGCCTGCCTCAAATCCAGAGCTCAGCCGCCATCCCACCCACCCCGACTCTACACACACACACACACACACATACACACACACACACACACTTCAGAGCTCATTATCTACCACAGAGAGAAGACTGAGGGATTCAGTCACACCTAGAGGAGACTTTTGTCACAAGATAATGTCTGTCTCTCAACCCGCTTCGAGTTCCCAAGAAAAACCATTCACAAGTTAATTCCGGCCTCCTCTTATTCTGTCTATTTTATAATAGTAATTTGGAATCTATCAGAATGCGTGCATTCCTCTGCCGGCTTCTCTCTGGGAAGAGCAGCCATCAGCCCCGGAGCACCCTGGGAAGCCAAGGGCCCGAGTTCTCTGTGTGTACATCTGTGTGTTTGGACGTCGGTTCACCAGCTCACCTGGGTTCAACCTTCAAAGGGTGAACAGGGCCCAGATTCACTCCCTCGCCTTCACACAGAGGGCCCCGAGACCCTTAAAAGATCAGGTTAGAGGTGGACTGGATTCAGATCCTATTTGCAGATGGCTGAACACACAGGGAGGGTCAAGACAATGGCAGACTGAGAGGAAAGAACAGCTGATGGGAGGATGAAGGAAGGGCTTTAGGCGGTGGGGTGGCAGAGATGTGGTCAGCCCCGCCTGCCGTCAGAGCCTGGCAGGCAGGGAAGAGGGTGCTAGTGCAGTGCATTTATTATCATAAAGCTAAAGTTCCCAGAGAAATTGCTGCTTTTTCTCCGCTTCCACAGCCTGGCCCCGTGGCCAACAAATGAAGAACAAATGAGACCATTTAGCCAGTAATTAAGCAGTAATGGCTCACTCAGGGTCTCACTGGGCAGGAATCAGCCAAGAGAGGACCTAAGTTTCAAGGAGGAACAGGGTGAAGGGAAGCCATTGATCAAGTTATCACCCAGATGGAGAATCATTAACCCTGGCTGGCCTGTGGGCTGGCTGCTCGCAGTCAGGATGACATCCCAGCTCAGGCACTTCCCTGTGACTCAGCGCGGGACCAGCCCGACAGCTCTACAGGGGGAATGCAGGCTCCTCAAACTACTCCCTATGGCTGGGGCATCATCCAAACGCCCCCAAAGTATCCTTGCCAGGGCAACTGCCACAAATAAATACACCCTAAGGACCAGGATGGTATCACGATTTGAATGTGAAATGCCCCCATCCCCCTGCCGCCACCCAGGTCCTCATCTGGCCGCTCAGCTAGAGGGAGCTTTAAGAAGCAAGACATACTTGATGGTACTAAGACATGAGGGTTGGGACGTGAAAGATCCCTCTGCTACACACTCCAGTTGCCAGCAGTTTGCCTTCCCCACCACAATGAGCTAAAATCCTCTAAAACCAGAAGCCAAAAATAATTCCGTGTTTCCTGTAGTGGCTTGAACAGGAATGGGCCCCATAGATTCATGTGTTTGAATGCTTGGCCCATAGAAAGTGGTTCTATTCAGAGATATTGCCTTGTTGGAGTAGGTGTGGCTTTGTTAGAATAGGTGTGGCCTTGTTGGAGTGGGTGTGGCCTTGTTGGGGTGGGTGTGGCCTTGTTGGGGTGGGTGTGGCCTTGTTGGGGTGGGTGTGGCCTCCCAGCTGTGAAACCCAAACTAAGACACCTCCTGAGTTGCTTCTGTGCAGCATTTTGTCGAAGCCAAGGACGAAAGTCACTGACGCCGGCAGCAGCAGCAGATGGCAGAAGCAACTGTGACTCATAGGTGTTTCCTGGGTTCTGCACCTCTGCTCAGCTGCGCCAGGATCTCAGCAGACAAGCTCTGTAGCCATTCCAGGTGGCTTTGGAAACAGGTCACAGGCATGGCTCAAAAATCTGGCTCACGGCTCTTCAGAGACAGTTCTTGGACTGACTCTTGCATCCGACTGCAAAGTTTATGGTGTTGAGCATGCTGTCACCCAGTGCCTGGCCACTGTGAGCCTTTTGGGGCCTCTCTGTCCCCTCATCTATGGCAAATCTTCCCAAGACATGGTGTCACTTGAGTTCACAGCACCAGTGTAGCTGCTGTCATTTCTCTGTCATGTCGGAAAAACCCAGTGTGGGACCAATCCGGAATCATGAACACTCCTTGTGACAGCCGCTGCCCCCTGGTTATGTGGCTCTGGGAAGTCAACACCCTGCCCTGGTCATTGCCTATCCAATTCTAAAACAAGGGGCAGCCTGTGGTAAAGTCCTGTGCTAGCTCAAGTACTTCCCATTCAGTAACACAATTGGCTGTCGTGAGGGGAATCCTGCCATGTCTTAGCAGGCTGCCCAACACAGAATACAGTGGCATCAAAGTCTGGAATAAGGGGGGCAGAGATGGGAGGAGGGGTGGGGAAGAAAAGGAAAGAAAGAAGCAGAGAGGGAGCCCCAGGGAGGGAGTCAGGAAGCCTCCCGGGTCGGAAGAGCAGGCCGCCAGTCTTCAATATCAGGAGTGTTTCCCAGGCCTGCCAGACCGCAGGCCCCTCAGCCTCAAGCGATACAGTCAGTGCCTTAAACACAACCCTGTGCCAGCGTGCCCGTCATTCAATGTCACCTCTTTGGTACATTTGTCTGCTGCACAACCGCATGAGACCTGGCAGAGGAAAACAGTGTCGTGCTCCCTTTGGGAGAAGGAGCAGGGAGGCCCGGAGGCCACGCAGACAGATTGTCAGTTGACTCATTGCATCTGTGAGAAAGCAGTGAGTGGGGCGCAGCCTATGAGGGGACCTCGGGAGTCAGGAGCAGAAGGCTGGCCTCTTCTCAAACTCCTAGTGACCACAGGTAATGCAAAGTGGGCCATACTCTTCCCTGCTCTGGCCTCAGTTTCCCTGGTGGAAGCAGTCAGCCCTCATGGGCTCTGGCATCGGACTCATGCAAATAAAATCTTAATCCTTATGCCCAGCAATCTGCGAGATCTTGGGCAAGGGGTTGGGATTCTCTAAGATTCAGTTTCTTTTGGAAAGGGCAAAGGTTTTGTTTGTTTTTTGTTTGTCTAATTTTTTAACAGTACTGTCTCCTGGGACTGCAGTGAAGATTGAAGACATGAAAAGAAGTTTTCTCAGAGTCCGACATGTGATAAACACCAAACACACACACACACACACACACACCACAAATGAAGTAGATCATATATAACATGCAATATAACACCATATACACCCAACTTAGATATATCTACCTCAAATTCAGCTATTCACGCTTGCAAGCAGATAAACAGCCACAAGCATCAGTCACAGTATAAAAACCATGTCATTAAGTCATAAATGTTGACACTTACGGATGACAGGTATGCTGTAACTATTTATAAGTAACTGTTAGTGCTTTATCATTTAAAAAATAAATAAAACAAACAAAAATTCACACAGGCTGTCTCTGCACTTATTCAGCAGATTAAGTATTTGTGGGAATGGCCTTCATTTCCGGGTTTGGGTTTAATCAATCAAAAACTGTGGGACAGTGAGGACGGCTGGGGGAGGGGTGTGCTCACTGCGCAGGCTTAAAGGCCTGAGATTAGACTCAGTGCCCGCGCAAAAGCCAGGCACAATACTGCGTGCTTAGAAACCCAGCCCTGGAAGGGCTAAGACTCGACAAGCACCAGGGTTTGCTGGGCAGCCAATCAGTGAGCTCCATGCTGGCCAGCCAATCAATGAGCTCCACGTTCCGTGAGAGACCCTGCCTCAAAAAATAAGGCAGAGAGCGACTGAAGAAGATACCCAGTGCGAACCTCTGAATCTTTACCTGTAAGCACACACACACACACACACACACACACACAAGCACACGCCTGCATGCACACACAGACATGGACACGAACACAGACGTGAAATGGTTTAGGCACATTGGAGGTTTCACTGTTCCCAGGAGCAGGAAAACTTGGCTGGATGGAACGCAAATGGTTGTAAAGAGACTAAAGCTGTAGCGAAGAGATTACAGAACTCCCAGGTAAGGAAAGCCCAGCATCCGTTCCCCTAGGAGTAGCAGGCATCTCGGCAGGTCACAGCCATGTGACTCCAATCTGATTCCAGTTGGAGAGAGAAATCAGAAAGGCGTCCTGGATGGTAGCGAGTCACACGGGGTCAGAGCTAATCCCTCCGCAATTCTATTCCGGTCTCTCTGATGACACCGAGGAGGGACCTCCCGTGATGCAAGGCTCTCTCCCCTCTTGTTTTCATTATTCTCCCTTTGTAAGCAGCCGCCTCGGTGCTCACAGCCTGCCCAAGCTCCAGGGTCTCGCCAGGACTTAATTAACACAGTTCCGTAGGGGATTTATTCCTGTGGATGGCAGCTCATCCTGGCTTTCTATTCACAGCCGTGAGAGGGAGTTTTCTTAGTAACGAAATGTATTAATGTGCTCAAAAATAGAGTGGATAGAAAGAAAACAAGCGTGCACGCAGTGTTCAGACGCGGCGGAAGTCAAGGAGGCAGTTTGAAGTGACAGCTAAGTGCCCTGGTGTAGATGAGGTTCGTCCCGCAAGGGCCCGTGTTGGGGAGGTTCAGCCCCAGAGTGGAAAGTTTTACAGGCAGGGTGCCTTTAAGAGGAGACGCTCTTAGGGTCAGGACCCAAGTTCAGATCCCCAGAACCCTCATACATGTGGGTTATGCTTAGCAGTGTGCCCGAAATTTCGACCTTGGTGGGAAAACAGGTTCCCCAGAGCAGGCTGACCAGTAAGATTAGCCGGTGTGGCAAGCTCTGGGTTTTATTGGGAGACGCTGCCTCGGAGAGCAAGATGGGAAAGGAATAGAGGGTGATTCTTGACTTGCAGGTGTGTGCGTGGCCCCTCAGAGGAGCTGACTTTGCAGAATATGCTTTATAAGTTCTGGCCCGTGCTGGGCCTGACCTTGCTTCCACACCTCTCACACTAGTTCCAGACTCCCCGGGAACGCGGCTTCTAGCAACGCCTGGCCAATAGGAGGCCCCACGGGGAGCAGGGAGTCAAGGATGAGAGGCCGCTGCCAGTGTCTCCTGTCTCACAGTGAGCTGAGCCCTGTCAGCGATGCTGTGGTCCAGGTTTCCCCAACCTGTGCAACATCTTGGACTCTGAATGTCACCTCTTGCTGCTCTCTAGGGTCTATGGCTAGGATAGCTTCTCTCCAGCATCGGACAGGTCCTCAATGCCATCAGCCATTTGTGCCAAGACCCAGGTGAAGTCTGCTGTACCTTTTACCCCAACACCTGCATTTGAAACCCAGCTGTCCTGCAGAAGTGGCGAGTGCCTGGGGCGGGGGTTGGGGGGTAGGAAGGAGGGAGGCTCCAGAACACTTCCCCTCAGCACCAGACTCTGTGGATGCTCAGGTCTCTTGTGTGCAAGGTGTCTGTGTAGAACCTATGCCTCCCGGTATAGTTTAAATCATCTCTAGGTGAGATATAATATCACTAGGTGTAAACTCATCTTGGACAGTCACAGAGAGTGCATTTATTATAATCTCGAAAATGGTCTCTGTATATTCAACACTGGTGTGATATGATTTTCAAATAACACTGCATCCACAAGAGTTGCATCTGTTGCGGGCAACCCTCGGATAGAGAGGGAAGGCTGGCCTTGTGTAGGAAGGTCGTGACCGCAGGCACTTCGACACACCCCGAGGATACCTCTTGTTGACGTCAGTAAAGGCCCCTCCTTCCACCTACCATATATCCTGAGTTACAGAAAACGGGCCATCTTGACATGACCCGGAATCACCTGGGAAGAGGCTCAGCGAGAGGCTGTCTACAGTGGGTTGATGTGTGGGCATGTCGTCTGGAAATTATCTTAAGCTAACCGATATGGGAAGACTCCGCCCACTGTGGGTGGTACCATCCCCTAGGCAGGGGGTCCTAAACTGTGTAAGAGTGGGAGGATGAAGCTGTGTAGAGTGAGGGAGCGGGCATTCACTTCTCTCAGCTCTTGACTACAGATGAGTCCTGACAAGCTGTTTGGAGCCCCTGCCTTGACTTCTCCACAATGATGGACAGTAACCTGAAATTGTGAGCTGAAATAAGCACCTTCGTTCTTGGTTTGGTTTTGTTTTGTTTTGTTTTGTTTTCTCCGAGACAGGGTTTCTCTGTATAGCTCCGGCTGTCCAGGAACTCACTCTGTAGACCAGGCTGGTCTCGAACTCAGAAATCCACCTGCCTCTGCCTCCCAAGTGCTGGGATTACAGGCATGCGCCACCACCGTCCGGCTAGCACCTTCATTAAGTTCCTTTTTTTTTTTTTTTTTTTGCTGGGACATTTTACCACAAGCCACAGGAATGAAACTAGGACAGAGGTCATTACAGATCGGAGGAAACAACCGTCAAGAATTGCAGGTGGGGTTGGGGTGTGGACTTCAGGACTTGTAGATCAGATGGGAAGTTGGGATGTCCCCTAAGAAAGCCCTTTATCAGCCGTTAGCTCTCAAATATGTCCAGAGCCAGGGAGGAGCACTAGACCCTCAACCCTTGCTGGTCACGTAAGCAAGCTCTAGCCAATCACAGTGCTCCACTTTCCTGACTCCACCCCAGCCTCTGATCCTTAAGTGGTCCCTTGAGGGCATCCTGATGACGATGAAATGAAAGAGCCGTGGACTGGGGTCTTCCCTGAGTGCCACGTCTGAGTCCCCAGCAGGGGCTTCAGGGCACAGGGAAGCTGAGGTTAGTGGAGGGTGGCTTGGGTTTGGAATGCATCACAGGGGCTCGACAGAGGACCTGTGGGACACGTCTTCCTTAGACCCTGGGGAGTCCAGGCTAGGGTCAGATGCCCAGGGCGGGCCGTCTGTAACCCGACTTTTGTTCAAAGGTCGCTAACATTCACGACACTTCATTCCGGCTTCACAGTGACCAGGCTAGGCAGGCAGAGCACGAAACCTCTCTTCCCGGTTTATGCCTGGAAGTCCTGATGATCAGAGATGGGCAGTAACTTGCCCAAGGTTGCCTGGCTCCTCGGTGGCAGAGCTGAGATTTGAACTCGTGGTGGGAAAACTCTTCTAAGCCACAGAATCTCAGAGCTGCCGGTACCCACAGGACCCTGCCGTTTGCTCGCTGTCTCTTCCGCTCTTCCCCTCTGCCCTTCAAAGCCGAGTTCAGAGTCTCACTTTGAGAGTCCCTTAAACGCGCAGCATCACAGTCCCTGCCCACACCCCCTGCCCTCTTCCCTGAACTCTGGGGACAGTTTCTGCCTGTACCACACATTCAGCAATTAGTCATCGCAGCCCGTGACAATTGCTCTGCTGCAGCTGGTCACTTTAGTTCACGCTCCCTGCTCCTTCTAACTTGGCCGGGTCCAGCAGGGTGGGGTCTCGCATGTCCTCATCTGAGACATGCTGTACCTCTCCCCTCTCTGAGCATTTAGGATTCTCGCGATTGAAGTCAGTAGGGGCCGTCTTTTGGATCCATTGCTTTGTCCTTTGGAACAGCCAACCACATGAGCTCACCGCTCACACGTGATCCGCGTCTAGCCAATCACAGAACCCCGTCGCCTGGCTCGGAAGTGGGGTATGTGTTATACGAGAGCCAATGGGAGACTTCTCTACAGGTACGTCAGGTGGGAAGTGGTCTCTTAGGATGAGCAGAAGCCTGGGGGCAGTTGCCGGGAAAGGTCCAACCTAGACCCCAGGTAGGGTGGGGTCACTCAAACGTCAGTCTGTAAGAGCAGGCCTGGTGTCTTGATATCCAACCCCCACACCCTATACATGCTTTGTCCTTTATTGCAGGCTTGATGTAACCAGCCGCCTCCCGTTCCCATGCCTTTGCCGCCAGGATGGACCACGCCCTCAACTTCGAGCCCAAATAAACCTTCCTTCCATTGCTTTTTGTGAGGTATTTGATCACGGCAATGAAAAGAGAAACCGATACAGCGTTTTTCTTCACTTGCAAACAGAAAGGGCCCGGTGGATACAGAGACACCTCTCATCAAACGGCGCATTATCGTCATGCCAGGCAATTGAGAGGTGTCGGGCAATGCCAACGGGCAAAGCCACAGGGAGAAAACCAGAGGTCTAACCTCGGGAAGCTGGGTCTGGTGGCCACACGTTCAGCACAGATTCGAATATTGTTACAAGTTCTGCATCTCTGAGGAGGTGAACTGATCCCTCAGGACCTCTGTCTTCTCCCCTGTGAAATGGGGTTAGCTGTGCCAGCTTTCAAGTTTGGAGACCAGCAAGGATATCTGTGATGCCTGAGTCCTGAACTCCTAGCCCGGGTCCAGCTGACAGGACAGTCGCCTCCTGAACCCAGCCCCTTCCTATCCGAAAGGAAAGCTGACTCTTGGGTGGGAATCTGCTCGGCTGGGTCAGGCCAGGCCTCAGGGTTCGGGTTTATGACTCTGGCTGCTACTTAAGACTGCAATCCAGTGCAGTTTCCTTCTCAGATCAGTTAGCATATGGGGGAGTGGGGTGCGTTTAAAAACAGTCTCACCCAGCATCTGTCTGTCTTGTCCCTAGATCAAGGACAAAGGAATGCCTAGAAAAGACAGGGGCTGCCCAATTCACGCATGCCCAATGTCAGACAAGCGGTTTACTGACCTCTCTAATATCTGTCAAATGGGGCCAATCATGACCACAGTAAGGACACAAGAGTGTCGTGAGGTCCCTGGTGTCAAAGGGGAGTGGGGTGCTGATGCTTTCAATACAGACCCAAGCCCCCTCTCAGAAGCCCCACCTGGTGTTCCCAGCACAGAGAAACCTTATTCTGAGCCAGTTGCCAGAAAGTGCGGCCCCAGGGGCTGTGGGGTTTCTACAGGTCTTCCCAAAAATTAGAGTTAGCGCTCCAACAAGACACCGCTGGGAAAGAAGGGGTTCAGGGGCTTTCCCAGGTGCTGTGGGAGGACCCAGCCTGCTGGGGTCAGTGCCAGAGAACAACGGTCCCCCTCTGACCCTCTCTTCCTCCTTCGGATCCACCCTTTCTCTCCCACAGTGCTCAGTACAGCTCAGCCCCCTTCTGCCTGGACGGTGGACGGCGGGGAGGAGATGAGCCAAAGAAAATGAACCCCTTCCTGGGAAAGAGTTCCGCACGACGATCCTCACTCCTCCCCCTGCCTACTCTAAAGGACAACAATGGCTTCTCTCGTACCCTGCACTGGTGGCTGACCTGCCCAGCATAGACACCACCTGCCACCCTCTCCCCTGCCCATGGGGGACACTCAGCCAGAGACCCAGCCTCACAGGGGCTCAGTGTGGCAGATGTGAACTTTGTCCCAGTTCAGATCTCTTGGGCCTATCCTTTGCTCTTGCAACCGTGGACCACGTGACATGGATGCCCTCAGAGATACGGCACATGCGCGCGCACACACAGACACACACACACAAGCCGGTGACTGAGAAAGCCTTTGGACAGAGGCAGATGGAAGCCAGTGGGGGGCCACTTCCCATCTTCCTGGCAATCTGGAGAGTCATGTTCCTTGCTTTCTTATAAGTCCTCCAGGACCCAGCGACCAATCACCCACAGCAGGGACCCTTCCACAACAAAACTCATTGCCCTCCCAAACCACAGCGGCTTAAATAAAAAAGAAAAAGAAAAGAAAACACAACACAAACAAGATGCATCTAAGTCTTTTTTGTCCTGTGAGTCTGAATTGCGAAAGAGATCCTTGCCTGGTGGCTGCAGGACAGGGGCTGGCTGGGGCTGGGGGTGACTGCAGGCTAGACAGGAACACCTCATCCGGAAGTCAGTGCTTGGAGGTTGGAAGCAACACCGGCAGGCTCTCAGCAGGAGGCCTCAGGTCCTCTCTGAGTGACTTTCCTCACAAGCCCCGCCCCCAGCACCACTACTCCGTGCATGCCCTGGCAGAGCCCTCTGAGCACTGCCTTAGAATTACATCATAGGCTGCCAACCCTGGAGAAAACCTTCGACCTCAGCTCTCCATATATAGGTACTCTGAATTCCCACCATCAACCCCCTTGCCTGGTGCCCTGTGCAGGCATCACCAATAGATCACAGATGGACACCCTTTTCCTGATGCCCTGTGCAGGCATCACCAGTAGATCACAGATGGACACCCTCCCCCCCCCAATCCTACCCCCCATCCCCGCTCTATTGCTCCAAGCAGCCACAGCTGCCATGATAAATCATTACCGGGTCCTGGGATGAAGTCTGTCTGCTGCTTATTGATTTGATTTGAGTTTTTTCCACTGCTGGGGATGAGACCCTATCATCTCTTCTTATTCTCAGACAGGGTCACATGTAGCTCAGGCTAACCGTGAACTCACTATGTAGCTGAGGATGACCTTGAGCTCCTGATGGTCCTTCCTCTGCCTCCCAAGCACTTGGATTACAGGTGTGTGCCACCACCACACCCAGCTTGCTGAGAGCGCTCTATAATAAAGCTGCCTCCTTGTGACCCTCCTTCCCCTCTAGTCCAGGCAGAGCAGCGAGCAGCAGTGACTGCCCCAGCAAGGGTAGCAATGGGCTGTTTTAACTAAATGTTTACCATGTAGCATGGTCGGCTGTTCACAGCACCCACTTTATGGGGTGATAAGACCGGAGCATCTTGTCAGTCAGCCCTTCAGCCATATTACCCATTACCTTGGGTTCTCTAGAAGCAGACTGTGGGGGCGGGAACATGCGTGTGAGTGATTTTTTAGGGATGGAGTCTCAGGAACAGGATGAAGTTGGGAAGAGTCTGAGCAAACATGTTGCCCAGAGAAAGGCTTGCCTGAGCCTGGGTCTCAGGACAGTGGGCACACGGGTGCGCGCACATGCACACACACATACGTACAAGCACACACACACACACACACGTACAAGTACACACATGTGGGTACATACCATACTGTTGCTTCCTAGTGGCCACCCCAATCTGTCCTGACAGTGACTTCAGTCGATAGGGTGACCCTCTAGGAAAGTGTGAGGACTGGGTATGCTTTGCCAAAGAAGGGAGCCTGAGGGGTGGGATGGGGGAGGGGTGGGAAGAAGGGTTAGGGGGAGGGGCCATTGCAGGAGCATCTCCAACACCTACTACCGACCCTGTGATGGTTTCTCTATGCTCATCTCAGGGAGTGGCACTATTAGAAGGTGTGGCCTCATCACTGTGGGGGATGGGCTTGGAGATCTTCCTCCTAGATACCTGAGCATGCCAGTCTGTTCCTGGCTTCCTTTGGATAAAGATGTAGAACCCTCAGCTCCTCCTGCACCATGCCTGCCTGGATGCTGCCATGCTTCTGCCTTAATGACAGTGGACTGACCCTCTGAACCTGTAAGCCAGCCCCAATTCAATGTTGTCCTTATAAGACTTGCATTGGTCATGGTATCTGTTCACAGCAGTGAAACCCTAAGACAGAGTCCTTGAGGGAAGAACCCTTATCACCTGTACTTGGACAAGGAGTGAGAACCACAGAGAGACTACATTGCTCGACCAGGATGCACGAGGTGGGGGGGGAGTTAGGAGGTCACAGAGGCAAGATCTCCACAGATCTCCCAGATCCAGCCGCCACTGTCCCCATCCACGGTCACATAAGACGGTTGTCAGCTCATATCCGGAGCCTCAGTTTCTCTTCTTTACAGCTTGGAGGGAACAGTCCCACAGGAGTTAGGAGAATGGACTGTGTGTGGTGCGGTGCTGTTGGGGTGTAGGCGTAGTGTTGGAGAGCAGGCCTCACCAGAGCTGTCACTGTCGCAGGGAATCAAGCTCTGCTCTATTCAATTGCTTCACTGTTCCCTGTGGGGACGAGCAAGCAGCCAGCTCCCTGCTGATTGGAAAATTAAAGAATCGCCTCACAGATTGACTCCACTAGAGCTCAGGTCTCAGCTGGAGTTCCGGGCCTCGGGACAGGGTTGCTGGTGGGGGATGGGCTGCGAAGCTGGGGGGGGTGTCCTTGGGCCTCCCCCTGATGTGCCTGTGGGTGGACACACTCAGCAGGGAGCAGCTGGGTCTCAGGCTCCTGCTCTGTGGGTGCTAGGGTCTGGCTGGGGATAGAAGCAAGAAGCCAAGAGACTCATTTCTTTACTAAGCAACAAGGTCCAGTTCTGCGTCACAGAAGGGATCTCTGGTGATGACCTCTCGGGTGTCCTGGCAAACTCTGGGGCTTAGGTAAGAAACTGAGCCCAAAGGGAGATTTTCAGGACTCTGTGTGGTCTAACCCAAGATAAGAAAATATGGGGCTGGCAAGGTGGTTCAGTGGTTAAGAACACTGATTGCACTACCCAGAGGACTTGAATTCCCAGCACCCACTTGGCAGCTCACAACTGCCTGTAACTCTGAGATCTGACACCCCCACCAAGACATTCATGCAGACAAAACACCACTGCACATGAAATAAAAATAAATATTTAAAGAAAGGAAAAGAAAATACATGTAACAGAGGCCGAGGAGATGGCTCAATCAATGGCCGTGCTCTCCTGGGACCTGGGTTCTGTCCCCAGCTTTCAAGTAGAAAGCTGGGCATGAAGACAGGATTAGTCGCCATCACCCACACTACTTGTCAAGCTCCAGGTCGATGGAAGACTCTCAAAAAAAAAAAAAAAGGTGGAGAGCTCCTGAGGACGGATGGCTGAAGCTGACCTGTGCTTTCCTCATGCCCACACATGAACATACATGAACATGCATGCGCACACATAAACATGCATGTGCATGTGTGAACATGCATGTACACACATGAACATGCATGCACACACATGAACATGCATGTACACACATGAACATGCATGCACACACATGAACACACATTCATGCACACAAATGCATGCAATGAACCTATATTTCAAGAACAGAAAAGGGCCTGGGGGGGGGGCACCAGCTACTGTCTTCAGAGAGCAGACCAATCGTTCAGCCCTTCCTATCTCTGCCTTCTTGGTATAATTTTGGAGAAAGAGCTATGTCCCAGGGGAAGGTGACTCCCAGACACTTTTCCAAAGGCCCCTCTGAGGGCTGGAGGTGAGCCAGACCGCAGATCCCGTGTTTGTGACATGGATACACCACACTGAGTCGGTAGAGCCCGGGATGACCTGGAGCCTAAGACATTGGGGAAGGGCCAGTTCAGTGGACAACCTGGACATGACCGGAGGCATGCAGTGCTGGCTGCCTGAGAGGAACACAGAGAGGAAGATGCCAGACATACCAGAGCTAACTACGACTGTATGCCTTGAGCTTGCTGGAGAGACCGCTCCATTTGGCTTTGCAGCAACCTGCTGAGCGCAGCCTTGGGGTGGGGGTGGGGAACTCAGGGAAACAGTGAGAGCTTTCTCTCCTCAAGGAGCTGTCTTCAGGCTGTGGTGATCCTGACTGGGAACCCAGACAATAACCGTGGGAAGCCACCAGAGGCAGGGTCTTGGTTCTAGTTCTCCTTTGACCTCACTGGGTGCTGGCACGCAGGCCGCTGGCTGGTCCACTCTGTTTTTGAGACAGCGCCCAGCTTGCCCTCTGGATATACCTGTAGCAGCGTGTGGGCTAACACCCTCCCACCACAGGGGCAGTGCATGCTCAGAGTTGGCCAGTTTTATTCCCCTGCCTACATGGGGATGGGACCGACAGGAAGCAAAGGTCAGCCGTTGTTTCCCAGCGTGCTTATTCGTGCTTATTCGAACTCTGAGCTAAACAAACCTCTTTGCTTTACCATTGCCCTGGGGTGTTTTGTCACAGCAGCTCAAAACACACAAAGACACTACTCCTGTCATGTGACCTCAATCTTGCTCTCTCTCCTTAGTTCCATGTCCTACTCTCCTCACCTCTACCTCACACTGAGCCAGTCCCCAGCTCTCGCGAAGTCGGACAGGGAAAAGAAAGATACTTTAGGGCTTGGTGACCTGAGAACCATTCCACTCTAAGAAGCTCTGGGATTCAAACCAGACGCCTGTGAACTCCAGAGAAGTTGAGTGTCCAGGAACTGTCGGGTGCGGGGCAGGTGAGGACCTGTGGACAGGTGCTTGTGGGGGAGCATCTGTGGGCGGGGTCTGGTGGGCGAGCACAGATGTATGTGGGTGTCTGGGAACAAACACTCCAAGACACGGTGGGCTGCCCCATCTCAGTGGCGGGTCTTAGGGGCTTCAAGTCCAGTAGGTCAACGGGGTGCTACAGCAGGGGCGGGGAGTGAGGGAGGAGTGAGGGAGTGTGGAGTTTTCATGCGTGATGCTAGACTTGAGATGACCAGGGAAGGGAGATGAGTAACTGGGGGAGAAGCAGAGAGACCGATCCTGCAGATGCGGCTGGGGCAGATGGGTCTTAACCTTCTCCATCCTCCCTATGGGAAGTCCTGGGCTCTACCAGACCTGGAGGGAGGACGCCCGCCCCCTTCCCACCCCCACCGCCACCCACGCTGCTCTGGAAAAGGGCACAGTCACCATCACGGCCTTGCTGGAATCCATCTTGTGCTCACTCGCTCACCCCGTCCTCACCTTGCTAACCCATCTCTCTGACTCACATTTTATGCAGCATCTTCTTTATAGACAAAGGCAGAAGGCAGCACAGGCACAGCTTTCCCCCTCTGGACTTGGGAGCAAGAGCTGGACCGGAAGTGCAGTGGGGAGGGGACCGGAAGTGCCTGTATTCGAATCGGGAAGGCGGGAGTGTGGGGAAAGAGCCAAAACTGGCTTCTAATCCTGGGATGATCTTCAGCTGATCCGGGTGACTCCCAGTGTGAGGGACTCAGAGGTCAAGGACGAGGGGAGCTAAGGTACCAGATGATGGCTCCTCACGGACACTACCCTCTGATGGGCCAGGCTGCCAGTGCGGCTCTTAGCCCAGAATGGACTCCTATGTAAGTGCTCAGTAGATGTGAGAGACTCGATATGACAGTTGAGAATGGTAGGGCCCAACACCAGGAGGGGGATGACAGCTATGAGCCAACTAAAAATACCTGGCCCTCTACTTGCCAAGGCCCAGTCACAAGGACCTTGGCCAAGGTCACGTTCTGGTCAGCCCGCTGGAGAGTGGAGAGCCCAGAGCAGGTCTCTGTGCCCAGGATCATGGCAGCCCGCAGCAGTCAGCACCGGCAGCTTTTCTAGGGGTGATTCATTCTTCCTCCGGCCCCTCCTCCCCAAGACCAACCTTGGCTGTCCCTGGCAGCTAGCTGGGAGCAGCGACAGGTGAAGGAGCGGAGGTGATAAACACGTCCCCTGACTTCCGTGAACCTCCATCCAATTTGCTGCCTGCGAGCCGTGCCAAGAGTGTTTGCTAATAAGCCAAATGGACTTCCCAGAGTCCACTAGAAGAGACTGACGGCCTGGGGTGTGAAATCCTGGAAGCGCTCGCTCAGCTTCCTTCGTCCCAAGCGAGCTGCAGCCGGAGGGAGGGGCTGGAAGGGAGGGGCGCGGAGGAGGCACAGACCTCAGCTTCCAATCTCAGCCTCCGGAAGCACCCAAGCTCCAGGCGCCCTCCAAGGTCATCTCATCCTACGCTCTCTAGGCATGAACCGGAAAGCTGAGGTACGATGATTTCCGGCTCCTAGTCCCATCTGGGGGTACACTGGGCCCAGGATCTGCAGCGACTGGCAGTGTTTTAATGGGTCCAAGACCACTAGGGAAGTGGGTGAAAAGAGAGGTTATGGTGGGGTCAGAGACTTGGGGAGGCCAGACATTTCTCAGGGAAGGTGCATTGGGATGCAGTCATCCTCCAAACCAGAGCCCAAAGAGCAGATCCCACTTTGAAGTAGGTGGTACCCTTTGTCTCAAACGATGCACCCCAAAGCTATCAGACTCTCTAGAGAGACACCTTGAGCAGTCCTCTTTGACCTTCTGACACCTGCACCGAAGTCCCCTCCTTTTTCTCAGAGCCCCTGGGGTCTTTTCAGTATTTTAACCCTCATCCCCCAGACCCAGTGACACGATCTTCCACAGCAGCATAGAGGACTCTCCATCTACAGCCTAAAATCACCCAGACTTGGGGGGATCATTCACAACTGGGAAGCCAGGACAAGTGGTCTCTCCCCACCGGTTCTGGAGGGGAGGGGCGTTGTCAGAGGAGGCCCAGGCTGGACATTGCAGGGGTCAAGATGGGTCAGGAAACAGGTGTGGCCTGATCAACGTGCTGTCTTGGAAACGCTGCAGAATCGTCTCTAGGTAAGGTGACGGACTCCGTAAATACTGGATAACCAGGATCCTCCAAGTGACCCTGATTAGCCTGTGTGATCATACCCCTTAGGATGAGTGTCACCCTCTAAGGGACCCCAGACCCACGAATTCCAACCGATGCTGCCAGGTGCAGAAGAGGAGGGAAGTTGAAAGGGCCCACCAGCCCCTCCCTCCTGCCCACCCACCCCGGCTCCAGCTTCAGTCTGCTTTTATCTGCGCTCTACTGAGAGTTTCCGCCTATGACTCTGTTTGAACAAAGCTGCTCTCCACTACAAACATTTTACAAACCTCTGATCCAGCCCAGCCCCTCGTGTTATGCAGCAGGGACTCTTAGACCAACAGCCTGGGGCTAAATCCTATTTTTAGTGCCTCCTAGTGAGATCTCTCCTGTCTGAGCCTCCTCTCCAAGTCTGGGTGACAGAGAGCCTGGAACAGTATGAAGGAGACACACGGTGCACAGTGGGCTCACTGATCACAGGGGAGGAGCCCCCGGATGTCCCGTACCTGCTGATCATACTGGCTGGTAGCAGTGTCCTGGGGACTGGGACAGCACGTTTTGCCAGGCTGTCAAAGGTCTCAGAGTCAAGGTGTACAAATGAGGCTGTGTGGGCTGCTGCCCTTGGATGGGGGGCGTGGTTTCCATGTAGGGAGCATGCATGCCTGTGTGGATGACCAGAGGATGGATGGATACGTGAATGAACTCATGGGTGAGTAGATATGTGTCAACCATCCATCATCCATCCATCAATCATCCACACAGGCATGTATGCATACATCCATGGACACATATCTATCTATCCAATATCTATCCATGAATCCAGCCAACCAGCCAACCACCCATTCATGCCTCCACCCTTCTATTCATCCATCACCCATGTACCCATCCATCCATTCATTCATCATTCAGCTGTCATCCTTCCATCCATCATCCATTCATCATCCATGATCCATCTATGATCCATCCATCCATCTATCATCTATCTATCCATCATCCATCCATCCATCCATCCATTCATCATCCATCCATCATCCATTCATCATCCATCATCCATCCATGATCCATCATCTACCCATCCATCATCCATCCATCATCCATCCATCCATCATCCATTCATCATCCATGATCCATCCATGATCCATCCATCCATTCATCCATCAATCATCCATCCATCCATCCATCCATCCATCTTCCATTCATCATCCATGATCCATCCATGATCCATCCATCCATCCATCCATCAATCATCCATTCTTCATCCATGATCCATCCATCCATCATCTATCCATCCATCATCTATCCACCATCCATGCATCATCTATCCACCATCCATGCATCATCCATGCATACATACATTCATACATACACAGGGCATGAGTTGCTGGCTGGCCAGACTGGGGCAGCTCTGCCCCGGGGCTGACCATCAGGCCACACTTTCAGACAACTTCATCTGCAGTCAGGATGGCGTCTGACCTCCTTCTGGCCAATCCTGACTCCAGCTCCTCTCTGGGTTCCAACCCTGGGCACAGAGCAAGGCCTTCCTCATTATCCCTTAAGCCCCAGAAATTAAAAATGCATAAATAAATGAATACATTTGCTTTGCCCATTGGAATCTGTTACCTGCTAAATATATCCCATTACAAAAGCAAACACTGCTATCCACCCACGCTCGCCTCATGTCCATTTAATGACAGAGAGAACAGAGCATGGGAATTGCTGCTCTGTTTGCAGTCGGCACACCGCCAGTGCCCGGTGTGTGCGTTAGGTTTGTCTCGAGTCCCACGCTCAGGGGTCCTCACAACTACAACATGACCAGGAAGGCATCAGTGCCAGCAAGGTAAATGTCTTTCTAAAAACATACCTGACTAGGATGGGTTAGCACCTGTGTGGCTCAGTGCACCCAGTCCCCACCCCCAACCCCACCCTCCAGTATCTACCTGGAGCCTCAGAATGCAGCCTGTTTGACAGCCTGGATCCTCAGAAACCCAGGTAAAAAGCCAGGTACAGTGATCCTCACCTGTAATTCCAGTGGTGCCAAGATGGTGGAGAAGCCATAAGGGAACAGTATGGTATCCCTGCCAGCCTGCCAGCCAGGGTGCCAAAGAGTGCCAGGCACCCAGCAGCAGCCAGAGGCAGGTGGGACTCTCCCTGAGAGGCTGGAGAGGGAGTTCAGACATGCTAAGACTCAGAAGCTAAGACTTGAAGCTCTCCAGTCGGCCACCATGTCAGGGAGGCCTCAGGAAACCTGGAGACCCAAGAGCAGGCACACCTTGCCACCTCCAGGCAAACTCCTCTGCCCACAATTTGGGTAACAGTCTACCTCTTTGTGTGTGTGGGGGGGGGGGGTGCGGGAAGAGGTGAAAGGTGAAAGCAGTATTTGCTGACAGTCAGTGGGCATCAAGGGACTGAGGACACAGAGAACATTACTGGCATGCCCAGCAGGCAGTCACAGTGCAGTTGACAATGACGGGTCTTGCTTTGAAAGCCTGACACCACAGCCTCAGCCTGTGTGACCAAAGGCCAGTTCTAGCCCACATCCCAGAGCCAGTAAGATGTGGGTCCTCACAAGGTGTGGCCCTCTTCAAATCTAGCAGTTTAGGTTCCCAAGCAGAGGTGTGAGTGTCTCTGAGCCTCTGGTTGAAGCAGCCCCCAGGGGACTCAGGGAAGCCCACCCACCCCTGTGGGCCTGGCAATGCTTGCCCGGGTGATTTCACTCAGTCAACCCTATCACCATTGACCAAGAACACAGTAAGCAGGACAGAGAGCCAAAGACCACAGAGCCAGGCTGAGCCTCGGTTTCCTCCCGTCAGATAGAAGTAATAAAATAATCGCTTTAATTCAAAGAGGGCTGGACCAGCAAAATGCCAGTTATATTTGGAAGCACTCTGAGTGCCGTCGGTATACAGTAGGGGCTCTATAAGTGCAGCCTGCGACTTTAGAAGGTGGCCGGATGGAGCAATGGTTGGAAGCCTAACAGTTGCCCACACAGACAGCCAGAGCCAGAAAGACCGGAAAAGCCCTGGGCATGGCACACAGCTCAAATGCTGGCGTAGCTCTGAAGCCCCAGAGCTAGATTCCTGAATCTTTTTGCCCTTAATCACAATGTGCTGGAGACACCGACACACACTTCCACCCTGTCCATCTTACCCACACTTCCAACAGCCAGGAATCCAGCCCATGGCTTGGTGAATGCTGAATGAAGGCCGGGCAGTGGTGGAGCACGCCACCTTTGATCCCAGCACTCAGGAGCAGGAGCAGGAGAGTATCTGAATTGGAGACCAGCCTGGTCTATAGATTGAGTTCCAGGCTACCTGGAGCTACACAGTGAGACCCAGACTCAACTAATGACCTAATTAATTAAAACTAAAGAAATAAATAGAAACACATACCCTGGCTCAGTGGTTAAAGTGACTGCAAGCAAGTCTGAGGACCTGAGTTCGAATCCCCAAAGAAGGGAGTGCAGGAATAGAGGGCACCGTGGTCCATGCCTGGAAGTCCAGCACTCCTAGGAGGAGGCAGAGACGTCTCTGGAAGCACTTAGGCCAGCTAGCTTGATGTATGCAGCCACGAACAGCAAAGAGACCCTGCCTTGAACAAGATGGAAGCCGAGGACTGAGGTTGTCTTCTGATCTCCACGGGAAGACTGTGGCGCATGCGCACAAGCAGGTGTGTGCAAACGCACACACACAGACCCAGAAGACTCTTAAAATTACAAACAGATGCTAGATGGTTTCGAGCAAGAAAGATAGGAGTAGAAACTCCACCTTTGCGTTCCCCTTTGTGTGACCTTGGTCTCGGGAGGCTGTCTGTCCTGTGTCGGTTTCTTTATGTGCGAAAATGTGGGTCCAGTCATTCCATTCTCAGGGCCACTGGTGAGAAGCCAATTAGAGCGAGTTGCCAACGCCCCCAGCGGGGGCCTGACGGTTAGCCCACATTAAGTAAATGTCATCTTGATTTGATTTGATTTCCTTGATTCTGCTCAGCTCTACCCAAGGACCTGTGGGGAACACAGGAGCAGAAAACGCATTCTTGCTCTGGAGGACTCTGAGTCAGAGAAGGAAGGAATGGTCCTCTTACAGAACTAAACGCAATTAGCTACAGCAGCGGGAGTCACCCAGAGCCCAGTGTGACCCAGCTTTGAGGGCACCCAGGAGGAGGCTTGTGTGACAGAGCCCTCTCTCCACATTCAAGGCCCCTTGTGTGAGCAGGAGACAAGGCTGGACCAGTTTCTTGGTGAAGACATGGAATCTCTGCCTCCGGGTTGGAAAGCAGCTGCCGGGAAGCAAGAACCATAGGCTCTGATCAAAGGGTCAGCGTGGCTGCCGAACTAACCTGAATCCCGGCAGCAGGCAAGACAGAAAAGCAACGTTCAAAACCCCTTGTGTCAGGCCCTGGCATTGATGTCTTTCCAGGAGATGTCCCGCACAGATGTGAGACAGAACAAAAGAAGAGGCAAGCTAAATGCTCGGAAGAGAGAGTCAACCCGGAGCCAGGTTAGCAGACACCACGGGGAAGTCTGAGTCCCCCCCACCCCCCACCATATCTCAGATCCGGGCAACAGTCCAAAGTCGCTCCTCACTAGAAACCCCTCCCACAACCCCCACAGGTTCAATCCCCTCGTTGAATAGCAAAGGACATTGTAGCCAGGGAGATTATGAGAGCAGGACACAGGCAGACGCCCACCACCCGGGGCGTAGGGAACCAGGCAGGTGCTGCTGGCTGACCCTGGTGTGCCCTGTCACATCTGGGCACAGTTGCTCGTTTTGGAGGACATCCTCACAAGTAGTGGAGCTTTGGTCAAAGCAGTACTTGAATTTTTATCACATTAATTTACTTATTTATTGGGGATGGGACAGGCACTTGCTGCAGCTCATATGTGGCGGTCAGAAGACAATTTGCAGGGATCCGTTCTCTCCTTCCCCCGTGTGGACTCCAGGGGTTTGTCCTGACGCTCGCTCGGTGGCAGGCACCTTTCCTAATGAGCCATCTCCCTCATTACCCCTTATCAAACAATCAAAAGGGGTCCGTTCTGTTGGCCATGAGCCTGGGGCCCTCTGGTGGGCTTCCTGGTCACAGTTGCCTGTAGACATTCTGTATAAAGGAGGGATGTAACCCACAGAGAATAGAGGAGGTGGCTGGAAAGAGTGGGTCCAGGACCCCAGATCTCTGTAGCTTTCCCAAATGTGTTTCTTGTTCTTCACGCGGTCTGGCGTGGGTCTTGTCTGGTGACTCAGGACCCAAGATCCTTTTATCTGGGCTGCTTCACACTTGATGTCCTAGGATGGTCCTTACAGGAATGTGGAGGGAGGTGACCTCCCTCTTTGGTTGGATCTCATCCCATTGGGGAGAGCTGGTCGCTTGGCTACACCTAAACGCAAAGGATGCTGGGAAATGTAGTCTCTGACAGGGCAGGCTGCAAATCTTATTAGTTCTTTGAGAACTCCACAGCCTGTGTTTGGGTCATGTCTATCCCCCAACTCCTCCCAAACCCACTCTCCTCACCTACCAGCCCAATTTTGTGTACTTTTTTTTTTAACCATCAAGTCCGATTTGTGCTACCTATATACTCTCGGATGTGTGGCCTTCCACAGGAACATGGTAAGCTTCTAGGGCCTACGCGCTTAAAGACAACTGAGCCGGGCAGTGGTGGCGCACACCTTTAATCCCAGCACTAGGAGGCAGAGGCAGGCAGATCTCCGAGTTCAAGGCTAGCCTGGTCTACAGGGCTACACAGAGAAACCCTGTCTTGAAAATACCATGAAAGAAAGAGAGAGGGTGGAGAAAGAAAGAAAAAAGAAAAGAGAAAGAAAAAGAAAGAAAAGGAAGTAAAGAAGGAAGGAAGGAAAATCAGGAACTCTGTGCTCAACTCCCCTTTCCATACTAGGATTTGGTCTTATTTGTATATGTTGTTCAAAACCACTATAAGCTCGTGTGTGTGTGTGTGTGTGTGTGTGTGTGTGTGTGTGTGTGTGTGCAAATGCCTATGAGTGTCCACTACCACATCTGATGTCTTCTTCCACTTCCATCCTGTTTGTTTGGGTTGGGGGGGTGTTGTTTTGTTGGTTTTTGATTTTTGATTTTTTGAGACAGGGTTTCTCTGTGTAGCCCTGGCTGTCCTGGAACTCACTCTGTAGACCAGGCTGGCCTCAAACTCAGAAATCCACCTGTCTCTGCCTCCCAAGTGCTGGGATCACAGGCATGTGTCACCACCGCCCAGCTCCATCCTGTTTTTAAGGCAGGATCTTTTGCTGAACCTGGAGGTTGGCTAATGAACTTCAGGGATCCTCCTGCCTCCATCTCCCCAGCCCAGAGGTTATAGAGGCCTGGCCTTTACATGGGAGCCGGGCACTCAAACCCAGGTTCCCATGCTTTGGCATCCGGCACTTCCCCAGCATAGGCTCCCCGCCAGGCCCCAGACAGCAAATGTTGGATCTCTTGTTACACAGTATCTACTGCAAATGCTGAGGCAAGGCGCTCTGCCCCGTGACTCCTTGCTATGGCTTGTATTGAAGCAAGAACAGCCCTGTATTGGTTACTTTTATGTTGTAAAGAAACACATAGAGCAACTGACAGAAGAGTTACCTTGGCTCATGGTTGCAGAGCGGAAGAGTCAAGAGTCCATCACGGCTGACACGCAGGATTCTGAGAACTCACATCTCCATTGGGAACCAGCCAGATGTGGGGAGAGAGCGCATGTGCTCAAAGCCGCCCCAATGGCTGCTTTCTCCAGCAAGGCTCTACGCCCTAGGCCTCCCCACACTAGCCTATGGATGGTCATTTTCACCCAAATGGCTTCGAGTTCTTACCTCAAAGGACAGGACGACATAGTTTATTCTGCAAACAAATTTGAGTGACCTGGAAACTCAGGGTTAGATCACCTCCAATTCCATGTTCCAGCGAGGTCACAGTTTCATAAATGTTTATAGTAACAGAAGAAAGCAAGGCATAGAACAATATACTTTGCACACACCAGTTGGCACGTTAGGTGGTTGAGTTACAAAGACATGGAGAGATGCAGCTATTGGTTTTAGATGCTGTCTGATGCCTTCACAGTCCTCTGGTGAAAAACAGGGGTCTCTTCATACGTTCCGAAGGATTTTTCTAACAGTCATTAAAGATGTCAAGTCTTGTACACCAGAGGCCATACATGCCTATTAAGGGGCCTAAGATGTCCCAAGAGAATGTCTCCCGACTTGCAACATCCCAACCTCTCCAGGTTATTCAGATTCTAGCCAGTCACTCGACTTTTTTATATCACAGGTTCTTGCCAGGAATTCTAGCTGTCGCAGTTAACTGAGCCTGTGTCCCTGGTGTGGAGAGACATCTGAACTGGGAGGATACAGCTGACTGACCCTATATCCTCCTCATCCACACAGAAGCCAATAATGACTCGGCTAAAATGATGCAGCTAGGGTGAGGTACGGACGCACGTGCTGTGGGTGGCTTTGCTTTGCACACACAAAGGCCGTGAGTGAAGGTGTGTGTTCTCCTGATGACGTAACCCACAGCCGTCTTGGTTGCTGTTTTATAAAAACAGCAACTTGGTGCTATTCAGACTGACCCTTTGCCTCCCTGAGGTTCAGGTTCCCGTTCTTAGGGTGTTGCTCTGTGTGTGTGTGTGTGTGTGTGTGTGTGTACATGTGTGAGTACATGTGTGTGTGCTGATATGCATCCATGTGTTGATGTTGATGTGTGTGTTTGTATATATGTGTGAGTGTATGTGTGTGTGTTGATATGCATCCATGTGTCAATGTGTGAGTGTATATATGCATGTTTATGTCTGTGTGTCGATATGCATGTATGTGTTGATCGTGTGAGTGTGAGTGTGTGTGTGTGTGTGTGTATGTTAATGTGTGCTGGTGCATATCTATAAATGTGTTAGCCTGAGGTCCACACCAGGCTCCTTCCTCAGGAGCTGTCTACCTCCATTTGGGAGGCTTATCCCCTGGGACCTGGGCTTGCTGATTTGGATAAGGGCTGGCTAGTGAGTCCCAGGGGTCCACCCTCCTCTGGTTCCTCAGCTCTGGGCATGAGCAAGTATCTCACACTTGCACGGGTGTGCTCTGGGGATGTGCTGAGGGGTGTGCTCTGGGGATGCGCTGAGGGGTGTGCTCTGGGGATGCGCTGAGGGGTGTACTCTGGGAATGCACTGAGGTGCTCAAGCTTCTACAGTGAGCACCGTCCTGTCTACAGCCTCTCTTCTCCCCAGCCTGTCCCCATGGTGATCAGTAAGCAGATGACTGAAAAACAGCAGCTCCACCAGAGATCATTGAATGACTTGCTGAGGGGAGGGGGGAGGGGAGGGGAGGGAAGGGGAGGGGAAGGGGACCAAGACAGGAAGAGCTCACCAGCTGCTGGAAACTGGAGCCTGGCCCTTGTCTCCTAAAGTGACAGGGAAAGGGCTCTGGCAATGTGGCCTGCCGGCTGCCTTCCCTGAGCCAGACCTGCTCTCCCCCAACTCTCTGGCCCTCTACAGGAAGAAGACAGAGAGGTCCCAGACTGTGTCCCCAGAGCCGCTGGACCTCTAGCCCTGCCTGCAGGAAGAAGGCAGCTAAGGAAATCCCTCCCTCCTTGCTGAAGCAGCCTCCTCCCAGAGGCCTAATTTGACAGGACCTGTCTACCAAATGGCTCAATTCCCTCTGGTTTTTGTAACACAAACAATCTCAGACAAGTCTGGGGGGGTGGGGAGGGAGAGAATCATCTGTGTGGTGTGAAGAGTAGAAAGCTCTGAGCGGAGCCTTTCCACATTTGCATTCCTAAATGAGAAACTAAGCAGGCGAGGGTGGGAGGGGGTCCGCCACCCCTCCTGTTAACTCCCTTCTGGCTTGCCAGTGGTGGGGGGGGCATCAGGCTCCCAGCCCAGAGGTCTCCGGAAGAATCAGAGATGTCCACCTGAGATTCAGGTCCCAACCTTGGCATGGAGGAGTCCTGCTTGACAGCTTCTGTGGACCTCCATCGTCTGTCGTCTCCACAGGACTGAGACTTTACACTATAGGTCCACGGGGAACCTTCCAGAAGGGGCAGACTGTGGTTATCAAACCTGGGAGTCAAAGACTTCCATTCAAAGTGTGCCCCTGTGTGCGCTGAGCAGCTGGGGGACCTTGAATGTGGCCGTCTGCCCCACCCCCACCCCCGTGGTGGTTTGAGTGAGAAAAGCCCCTGTTGGCTCATAGATTTGAATGCTTGGTCACTAGGGAGTGGTACTATTTGAAAAGATTAGAAGGTGTGGCCTGGTTGGAGGAAGTGTGTCACTTGGGGGTGGGCCTCGAAGTTTCAGAAGTCCACACCAAGCACATTGTCTCTCTCTTCCTGTGGCCTGCAGATCTGGGTGTAGAACTCTCACCTACTCTACAGCACAACGTCTGCCTGTATGTTACCATACTCCTGCCATGGCGACCATGACCCTAACCTCTAGGACTGTAAGCCAACCCCAGTTGGATACTTTGCTTTGTAAGAGTTTCCACTCTTGTGGGGTCTCTTCACAGCAATAGAACAGTGACTGAGGAACTCCCCATAGCTGGAAGGAACTGGCTCAGCGGCCAGCCTCTGCCTCCTCCAAGGCCCGCCCCAGCATCTCCGGGAGCTGGCCACCTAGATTTCTGTTTGGGTATCTCTGAGAATGCGCCGGGGTATACTCCCCTACATTGGGAGGAAGGCATCTAATTCCACAAGCTGTAAGACGTGTGGATTCAAGTTCAAATCCATTTCCAAGGCAGAGGGTGTGGCTCTGGTGGTTGAGCAATCTCTCTAGCACGCAGAAAGCTCTGGTTTCTATCCCTAGTGTCTTCTGAATCCAGGCTCTAGAATTCCAGCACTGGGGAGATAAAGGCAATAGGGCCAGAAGTTCAAGGCCATCCTCAGCCTCACAAGGCATTTGAGGCCAACCTGGGCTACAGGAGATGCTCCCTGGGATAAACTCATTGAAGAAAGTTCTGGGCTAAGAAAGGCCCTGAGGAGCGTGAAGTGTTACCATTTACATGCCAACTCCACTGGGGACTTTAATGACGTCATCTCCCAGATCTTGCTTTTCTCCTCTGTGGAATGGGGATGATGTCATCTACCTCTCAGAGAGGGTCACTGAGCACAGCACTGGCCGTGGCAGACATTTGGTGACATTCACTGCCCTGGTGGTGACAAGCACTGGTGGGGTTCTTACTGCCTTGTCACTATATGAATGTGACATCAACCTGTGACCTTTCCATGGACCCTGCAGCCCAGGGAAAAGGCCATGGGGGTTACGGGTCACCCCTAAGCCCCCTGGAAAGGTCCCAGTGCTAAAGACCCTAAAACATTTGGGGCGGCATGGTATCCACCACAGTTTTTAGGACTGGGGAGGGAGCTGGATCAGATCTAATTTACAATCCTCACACCCTTTTCTGCTTACAACTGTGCAGACTCCTCCTTTGTGGTAGGTCCTGCAGAACTACTTTCTAGAAAGAGCGCCATGAATCCTAAGCCCCCATCACCACCACGCACCCATGCTCACGGACTTTGGGCGTGGCTGTGGAATCGATTTGGCCAGGGTCTATGGACAAAACAACCCTGTGACCATTCTGGAACTAAGCCTTCGTGGCATCTTGTGATTCTGCCCTCTCTCCTGCCCTTGGCTAATCTGGGCCAAGAAGAGCAGCCACCAGCCTTTGGCCAAGTCCCAGCAAGAGCCTCAGAGGTGGGCCCGTGCTGAGCCCAAGCCGGAGGCCAGTCTTCTGAGCTGAGGCTAGATAAGTCAAAGTCAATCCCTAACCAGCAAGCCTCTGTCCCAGCATCGTGAAGATAGGTGCTCATTAGCTGCTGTCTGATTTTCCACATGACCTCTTTGGGGGCCTGATGGTGACAGCAAGATCTAGCACCTCAACCAACAGAACTATCTGGAGTCCTCTACCCTTTGCCACACTCGTTAGCCACGCCCAACAGTCTGTGGTTGCCAAGCAATTGAACATACACTTTCCAGTCTGCAGGAGAAGACACATATCTAAGTCACCAGGCTGGGAAGCTGGTGGTTTGCTCTGCAGCACCCATGGGATCTTCCCTCTGAGAACATGGCCTCCTCGAAAGTGTCCCCTTGTCACCCCCTAATAGTGTGGTCTATGTCCACACTTTGCCAGGATGGGTCTGTGTGACATAAGCAGAAAGCTAGCACGGCGTTGTTCAGACGTGGACGGTGAGCTGAGTATGGAGGTCAGTGGGGCGGGGCTTGCTCAGTGGGGCGGGGCTTGTTCAGTGGGTGAGGCCCCAGGTTCCATTAGCAGCACACAAGAGCGAAGATAGACAGACTGATGCGTAGTCTGTGACATCACACATGTTCTGTGACCAAAGGAAGAAAAGACAGAGAGAATGCACACCTGGCCCAGGAGGTTCTTCTGTAGAACCTGGATGCAGAGCAGCCCAAATGACTCCAAACAATGCAGAGTTGGAAGAGTCGCCAAAGCAGAGATGGAGTGTGTGACCCCCATCTGTGTGACTTCATTTACGGACACGTGGGAGACCCAGCTCCTGCATGTCTCTGAAGGTGCTTTCAGAGAGTCGGAACTGAGCAGCACCATCCCAGGAGCCAGAGCCTGGTCTGGATGAGCGTTACCATCCACCTCTCCATCCCCACTCCCCGACCGCGGATGAGCAGTGAGCCATGACCCTCTAGCCACCTCCTGCCCCCGCCATGCCCTACCCACCATGACAGACTCTGCCCTCACACTGGTAGCCAAGAGAAGCCTTCCCCCCCCCCCCGGGTCATTTTGTGCTTTGTCACAGCCATGAGAACAGGGACCAGCCCAGACCAGTTCTGATGTGATGTGACATCAGCACAAAATCGGGACCCCACCCCCACCCCAGAACACAATGGAAAGATCAAAAGTGAACGGTGACATTGTCTACTGGCAAAGGTTCAGCAAAGGTCTTATAGTGATCACCCTAACAACAATGACAGGTTGAAGGAAAAGTGGAGAGTCGTATG
>NC_067474.1:153959133-153971633 GCF_947179515.1 Apodemus sylvaticus
AAAATGACCAATAAGAACAAAAATGGTAAGCATAGAAAACCCATCGCTGAGAATCCATGTCTTCCTGGGCACTCTACAGTTTGTCTGCCCAGCTCTACATGATGGCATCTTTGGGCACCTTTGCCCAAGCCCACGGAGAATGTTGTCACCTTGGTGAATGGGTATCACCTACAGTGGGGAAATTTCCATCAGGGTAATGGGCCTGCTTTAAAGATCTCCCCAGAGAAGATACCACTGCCATTCAACGGCCGGATCTCAGTTAGTCTATGCCCAGGGTGGGATCACAAACCAGAGAGCATGATAATCAGGTTCTCCACGGTGGGCTCATTTGGTAGAGTGCTTGCCTGTAATCCGTGTGTTTCAGATCTGAATCCTGGAGTTTCCGGACTCTTTGTTCCAGAATGGAGAAGTGGATCGGAAACATGCTTAGAAATAGAAATAAGGAACCAGCGAGAGGGCTCAGTGGATGAGGGTGCTTGCTGCCAAACCTGATGACCCAAGTTTGAATCCTCAGGGCCCACCATGGTTGAAAGAGAGAACTGACTGCTTCGAGTTGTCCTCTGAGCTCTACATGTGTGCTGTGGCATGTGCATGACCCCCCTAACTCTCTCTCTCTCTCTCTCTCTCTCTCTCTCACACACACACACACACACACACAGAGAGAGAGAGAGAGAGAGAGAGAGAGAGAAATTGGGTAAATAATTGTAACTTTATTTAAAAAAAAAAGAAAAGTAAATAGAAATATAGATTTTTTTTTTTACACACTCCTGAGAATCAGAGTGGGGCAGGAGCTGAGGGGGAGGTGCAGAGAGTTCTGGGCCCTGAGTCCCATGGACATTATGTGTATCTGCCTCTTGTGTGCTTGTTGTTTTTCTTGAACATGCTCCATCTGTTGTGTGAAGCCCAGGTGGAAAAGCCTCCCAATCTTCCTGTGTGTGCTGGCTTCTTTCCCCTGTCAGTCTGCATCTCTGTCAGGCCCTAGGATCCTTCCATGTTGGCTTCGATTCCCCAGCACCTCATGAGCTGGGCCTGGTGGTACATGTAATCCCAGCATTTGGCAGTTGGAAGCACAAGGACCAAAAGATCAAGGTTATCTTGGGCTAGATTAGCAGTTGGGGGCCAGCCTGGGCTACATGAAACTGTCTCAAATAAGCAAAACAAAACAAAACAAAACAAATAAATGAATAAAAAGATTCTCTACCAGGCCCGTAGAAAACTAAACCGTCCTGCAGAGAATGCTTATCCCGTGAAATCAGCCATCCTACCGGAAAGGTCATCATCTTACAGAATGCATTGAGCCTCAAAACTCTATATCAGTGCTGCCCTGTGTGGGACAGAGACTTGCCTCTGGGGAGATCCTCTTTGGGGCCTGGTGCCCTGTTCCTCAGCAGGGAACCCCTGTGACCACAGACTCTGCTCAGGCCTACATATGCCAGAGCATGTCTCCTGCCTCTAATGAGCAGTTGGATGCCTGCAGTCAGGTCCTAGGCCCCTGCTGAGACAAAGTTGATTTAACCATGTCCTGCTGTCTACACTGCCCATTCTTGGATTTGTTTTTAATATCTCTGAAGTACACGACAGGAGTCATTATGGAGGCCCTGCAATTAAAAACAAAAACAAAAAACCAAAAAACGAACGCACAGGATGCCATTTCCAAAAACCAGTCTGTCCTCACGGCTGATCTTATCACTGGCCCCCTCCCCCACACTGGGGGGCGGGGGCTCCCACCCAATCTTCACGTTCTCTTCACTTGAGCTCCCCATGAGGAGAGTTATCTGGATGCTGTGTGTGCCGCTGGGACACTGGACAGGCAATCCCACTTAACCCCTTCACCCAGCACAGACATAGATGCTATTAATCCTTGCAGGGGAAGAAGTCTTCCCTGGATACCTGACGACCTACCCTGGCTCTGCTGGAACTCCTACCCTCTGGCTGAAGACTTGTGTCTATGTATGGTGCAGGCTAGTTTGCTAGAATCAGAGATTTAATATAAAATAAAACCTAAACTAACCTCAAATGAGGACAGACATCATCAGGTAGGTTTCAGCCGGACCCTGGGAGCCAAGGAGAGGGCAGAGACATGTGATGGGCTGTCTTAGTCAGGGTTCCATTTGCTTGTGAACAGACACCATGACCAAGGCAACCTCTTATAAAGGGCAAACATTGTGTTAGGTCTGGCTTACAGTTTCAGAGGTTCAGGTCCATTAACATCATAAGCAGGAAGCATGACAGCATGCAGGCAGACATGGTGCTGAAGGAGCCAAGAGTTCTACATCTTGATCCAAAGGCATCCAGGCTGAGACTGTCTTCTGCGGGTAGCCAGGAAGGGACTCTCTTCCATACTAGATGGAACTTGAGTACTAGGAGACCCCCAAAGCCCGCCTACGCAGTGACACACTTCCTCCAACAAGGCCACACCTAGTCCAACAAGGCCACACCTCCTAATAGTGCCACTTCCCATGGGCCAAGCATATTCCAACCACCACATGGGTCCAGGAAACATAGAACCTTATGTGGGAGTGGTGAAACGGAAGGGACCACACGAGAAGCATGAGCTGGTGTGGATGGAAGGGCATGGAGACCAGAAGAACATGCCAAGGAGAAAGTGGGAGGGGGAGAGAAGCAGGAAGTGGGTGGGGGGATGGGCAGGCAGAGGCTGAGCATGAAGTACTGATGGGAAAACAAGTGGAAGAGATGAAGGTGGACATGCAAAGAATCTGGGGGAGGAGGGTGTGTGGAGGGCGTGGGGTGGGTGGGCACCCGGGTGGGCTAGTGATAAATAGGTAGGTGGGTGGGGGATGGGTGGAAGAAGGGCCGAAAGATAGAGAAAAGGTAATGTGTAGGTGGGTGATGAGTGATTGCCAATAGGGTGGTAAGTAATGAGGGGAAAGAAAGGGTGATGGGTAAATTGTCGAAGGATGAATGGTGGAGATGAGTGGATGAGTAGGAAGTGGATGGATGATGGATGGATGATGGATGGATGATGGATGATGGATGGATGATGGATGACGGATGGATGATGGATAGATGACAAATGATGGATGAATGATGGATGACAGATGGATGATGGATGGATGATGGATTATGAATGGATGGATGATGGATGAATGATGGATGGATGACAAATGATGGATGAATGATGGATGGATGATGGATGATAGATGGATGATTGATGATGAATGGATGACAGATCGGATGATGGATGGATGACAAATGATGGATGAATGATGGATGGATGACAGATGGATGGATTATGGATGGATGATGAATGATGGGTGATGAATAGATGAATGATGAAAGGATGGATGATGGATGATGGGTGGATAGATGATGGATGGATGATGGATGGATGGGGTGAATGGATGGATGACAGACAGTTGGAAATGACAGTGTATGAGTAAAGAAGGAGGAGAAAGAGGGAGGTGAGTGAAGACATATTGGGCAAATGGCTCCACAGAAAGGCAGCGAGCATGTATGGCCCTGGAGAGGACGGTGGAGAGTAATGGGATAAGTGGATGAGAAAACGTGGGTGTGGCGTGCAAGGTTGATGAGAACCCTGTAGACGGTTCTCCTAGAGTTCTAGATGCTAGTGGAAGGTGGATCCCACACAGCGATGAGGTGAGGGAGGGTAAGGAAGTGGAGGGCGACGGGTAAGCAGGCATGTCACACAGTGGATGGCCGTGTGGGTAGACCAGGCAGTGACAGGATGGGCAAGCATGTGAAGCCATGGCATTGGGAGGAGAGAAGGGACATGGAGAGAAACAATGGCAGGGCAACCAAGGATGAGGCCCAGGCCACGTTCCCTGCAGAGACACAACACAAAATCCGCCCAAGAAACCACCAGAGCCAGGGCTTCCAGGGCGGCTTGGGGACCAGCAGTGAACCTTTTTCTGAGGACACAAGCCTTGAGTGGCCCCAGGGGAGTCACTACTGTAGAGCCAGGGGACTCCTGGGTCTCCCTCAGCTCCTGCTTCTTCTACCTGTGGTGGCCGCCACTCGGCAGACTCGGCTGCCGAGGAACAGTGGGACACATGGCCATGATGACCTTCCTGTTCTTGGATGTAATTACTGTTGTCCCAGATAATCACTTTGAAATCACTGTGTCATTAGGAACCTTTCTACGACTTCACCCATTTGTCTGTGAGCTGCCTGTTCCTGGGAGCTGAGACTTGGAAGGATCTCTTTCTCTCTCTCTCTCTCTCTCTCTCTCTCTCTCTCTCTCTCTCTCTCTCTCTCTCTCCTCCTCCTCCTCCTCCTCCTCCTCCTCCTCCTCCTTCTTCTCTTCCTCCTCCTTCCCTCCCTCCCTCTCTGTCCCACGTGAAGAAACACTACTCTCATCAACACAGAGTCGAAAAATTAGGGCACCTGGGCCACAGGATCTCATGAACTGTGGTACTGTAGTGGGCAGGATATTTGTTCTCAGGTTCTGGGGTGGGCACGGGTGGGAAAGGCATCTGAAGTCAAAGGGAAAAGGGGTGAAAATCAAGGTCAGGCCCGGGAGGGAGGGCCGGAGACAAGTCTCACATCAAGGATGCTGGTAGGGCTGACCCAGTGGGGATCCTATGCTGGGTGGTGGAGGAGATGCTGGCCAGGTTCCTCCTCCTGGCCGGCTGGACTGGTCAACTCTGGAGCACTCGGAAGCACAGAGCCAAGGCGGTTGGACAAAGAGTGAGCTGGCCCTGGATGGTTTTTCTGAGACCCAAAGGGTGGCACCTGCCAGCCAGATGACCCCATCAGAGCAACTCTATAGTTATATCTGCAGGAATATTATCCTTAGAAGCCCAGCCCCCAAAGGACACTCTTTCCCTGAGTCTGGCCTCTAGATCTTGAGCAATGGCCTTCTCCTGATGGCGACAGCCCTGCCCCGCCCTGTCCCGCCCTGCCCCGCCCTGCCCCGCCTTGCCCCGCCCTGTGTGAGGCATGCTCCTGGATAGCTCCATAGCCCACCACTTTTCTCGAGACGACCTGGCAACCGGCTGCTTCCTGCATTGCTGAGTCGCTGAGGCGTGTGACTCCACCTAAGCAAGCCCTGGTTCCCTCAGAGATCTGATTACACCTTCACCTAGGGCAGCTGGGAAGACACCACGTGAGGTCCACCCAGTTGACAGTGACAGGAAAGATACCAAGGACAGCGCACTCCCTGCGTACCAGAGCTTGGAACACTGTCCCTCCAAACTCCCATTGGTTTCTATTTGACTCCATTTGTCCCACAATCAACAGAGTGTATTGGGCAGGGAGCCAGGGGTTGATGTTTTAACTAACCAGAGGGGCTGGACGTTCAGGAATAGGTCAAAGCCCAGAGGATCCACAGGGGGCGGCGGCCCAGCATTGTCTGACTTCGGAAACACTCCTGGTGCTGGGTTTTGCCCAGAGGTTACACTCAGAGTTAGACTCAGAGCGCCAGGAGCTGTCCGGCCCTCCAAGTTCCCATGCACCACTCTCCATACTTAGTAACTACGATCAGAGAAGCAAAGCAGCCAGGGTCACACAGCTTGCTGGACGGGGATTCTAACCCAAGCCCCTGTGACTGCCTGCCGGTGAGCTTTTCCGTTATGCCACGAGCTGCCTGTCCCTTCAGGTCACTCCGTGGTGCTGTGGCCACTCTTAATGTTTCAAGCATGACTTTATCCTTATCTTCCCCACGAGACCTGAAGGTCCTAAGGACCAGAAGTACCGAGAGACACTTCAGACTCCAAGTTCCTTGGGGGTGAGGCTGAAACGGTCTCCTCCATCAGACTGGCAGTTCCCTGCACCTCCTCCATCAGACTATAATTCTCTTCCTCTCCAGTGGTCTTGTCTTCCTTGTTTCTCAGTCTATCAGCTGCATCCTTGCTGGGTCCCTTCTCCTCCAGGCAGATGGCTCTGCCACTGTTTCTTTCCCAGTCTCCTCCCATGGCTCTGCCCTGGCAAAGAGCAAATCCATCATGGCCTTAACAGGCGCCCTTCAAGATCCACTGTCTCCCTGACTACAGGAGCAACCAGGAGAGAGGGGATGGGGGACAGAGGGACAGCTCAGCTGACCTCTCCTAATGCAAAATCTGCACCAGGCCTCGGACAGAGTAGAGAGGTTTCCTATCTGCTCCATCCACAGAAATGCCCCTAGTCGCAGGGCAGTGGTGGCGCACGCCTTTAATCCCAGCACTCTGGAGGCAGAGGCAGGTGGATTTCTGAGTTCAAGGCCAGCCTGGTCAACAGAGTAAGTTCCAGGACAGCCAGGGCTACACAGAGAAACCCTTCTCAAAAAACAAAACAAAACAAACAAACAAAAAAAGCCCCACGTCTTTGCTCCTTGTGCACCATGACCTCCGATTTTAAGTTCAACCCGGTCTATGTCACCAGTAACCTGGGATTCCGTCTGTGACACCTCACCCTTTCCTACCTAAGTGGCCACTGTGAATGGGCAGAGCCCAGGGTCCCATCACCGTCAACTGTCTGGTCTTCCTGGGGCTTTGGTGTCAGACATATTTAGATTCCAATCCCGCTTCTGGCCCTTATGTAAGCAGAAGCCGTTTGTGACCCCTGACCCACAGTCCTGCTTCCAGAATCGATCCTCGGATGGAAAGGTACCATTACCCAGGGACCTCCACGCTGCAGAGGCTGTGGGGGCATTGTAAGAACAGAAACCTTGAAATCCTGGAGGCATGCATCAAAGGGGTCGGCCTGAATCCGCGCAGCACCAAGCTACAGAAAGTGGAGAGCCATGAGCAGAAAAAACTCGCATCAGTCTTGTGGCCTGAAACACTCTCGGTGGAGGAGAGAGCAGTGGGCACTGGGCAGGAGGGGAAGTCACCCCGTATCTCTCCATTATGTGTGCATATGTCCTTGTGTATCTGCAGATGTGGGCTCTCTGAGGGAGGGGACAGTGTGGGGGCAGGGAACCTTCACCCAGAGCGGGCACTAACGCTTGTCAATCAGATCCTACCTGCATATACCCATCGAGGCCACCCATCCACGCGTGTCTCCAACGTCGCAGGACACTGGCTCTGTGCTCTGAACAGCTTTCACAAACAGCCCCTTTTCTCTGAGCATCATTTATTCCTCCTGGGGGGAAAAGCTGATGTCTGTCTGGTCATGCCACCAGGCCAGCCCAAACAGGGCTTCTTCAGAACCCCTAGATGTGGAGGGTGTGTGGGCGAGGCAGAGTTCTCAGGCTTGATGCCAAGGCTGGGGGGTCAGGCCTGCAGAGCTCACCCTCGGAGTCTGAAGCCAGCAGAGGGGTCTGAAGCCGTCTGCAAACACAGCTTGAGCAATAAAGTCGGGGCTTCTGCACCAGACTGAGAGATCTGCTGGATTCTAACAGAACGGGGTGTGGGTGGGGCAGCAAGGGGAGGAGGGAGGGGAGGAGGGAGGGGAGAAAGGTGAAAGGAGAGAGGAAAAGAAGATGAAGAGGAGGAAGGAGGAGAGTGAGGAGGGGAAAGAGGGGAGAAAAGGAGAGAGCAGAGGAGGCAGGGTAAAGACAAGAGGAGACTGGAAAGGGAGGAGGGAGGGGAGGAAGATGAAAAGAATGGGAGCAACTAGAGGGGAGGGAAGAGAGGAAGAGGAGAAGGAATACAAGGAGCTGGAAGGGGAGAAGGGAGATAAAAGGAGTAGGAAAGAAGGGAAAGAAGATGAGTGAAGAAGAAGGGAGAAAAATGGAGGAGGAAGAGGAGGAGGAAGAAAATGAAGGCGATAAATGAGGGAGAGGAAGAAGTAGGGAGGAGGGGATGGAGGAAGAAGAACAGAGAAAAGGTAGTGCAGGAGAGGAGGAACAAGGGGAGGAGGGACTGGAGATGTGGGGGAGGAGGGACTAGAGAGGTGGGGAGGAGGGACTGGAGAAGTGGGGGAGGAGGGATTAGAGAGGTAGGGGAGGAGAGACTGGGGACATGGGGGAGGAGGGATTAGAGAGGTGGGGAAGAGGGAGTGGAGAAGTGGGGGAAGAGGGATTAGAGAGGTGGGGAGGAGGGACTGGAGAAGTGGGGAGGAGGGATTAGAGAGGTAGGGGAGGAGGGAGTAGAGAGGTGGGAAGGAGGGAGTGGAGAAGTGGGGGAGGAGGGATTAGAGAGGTAGTGGGGGAGGGACTGGGGACATGGGGGAGGAACCCTCCTCCAGTCTTATTCCTGGACACAGACACTAAGCACACGCTAACTCCAGGAGCCCAGAGAGGTCTGTGGCACCTTAGGGAGGCACTGGCTTGGATCCTGTCCATCTGCAGAGGCTCATGGGACACGAGCTGATGTTGACAGGTCCGTGCACTCCCTGCAGGTGTGGGGCTTCCTTGGACTTGCTCACCCCCACAACAGAAGGGAGGGAACTCCAAGTCCTCCTGGACTGAGCTTAGGCTGACATGACTGAGCTCTGCTGGAATTGTGTGAGATTACATTTCCTGCCCTCGGGCAGAAAGGGAGCTGGAGACTGAAATCCGAACGCCTGGGTAGCGAAATGAACTTGCAATGCTCGACTCCAGAGTACGTGGTGAGAACATTCATGCTTACTAGATCCAAAGAACAAAATAAAAAGAGCCTGTGGGGGTAGGTGTGCCCTGGCTACCATCTACAGGGCTTCCTGGTGTCCCACATAGGGACCCTAGGACCCCCACTGACCCCCTCTTGGGTGACTTCTTTTCCCAAGTCTGAGGTGGAAGCAAGCCTGGAGACCAGGTTGGGAAGCCACAGCCACAGAGAGCCTCATGAATCTCCAAGACCTAGAACAGAGGCGCTGGGCTGCATCAGAGAGCATCTCAGCCTGGTACGCCACGGGGCTCGGGACAGGCTGGCTCTTTGTGGTGGTCGTGGTGAGGTGCATCCTATGCCTTGTAAGGTTTAGCAACCTCCATGGCTTCCACCCACAAAACGACAGACACGGCATCTTATTTCTAACTATAGGGCACAAAAATGTCTCCACCACTGTCAAATATCTCCTGAGGCTCTGTTCCAAAGGTTTCCCCCCTTCGAGATATCATCTGAAGGCTCTCCAGGCCCAGCGGTGACACATGGGTGGGTGGGCGGGCTGATCTCTGCCAGCAGCGGTGAGGACGTGCACACCTGGCCTAGACATCTGTTATGATGCTGAATCTTGTCAGCTGGCAGGATTTTAGAATCACCATAGAAACAAGCCTGAGAGGAGTTTCTACATGAACTTAACAAAGATGGGAAGATCTGCCCGGAATGTGGGTGTTGCTGTCCCACGGCCTGGGGTCCAGGACTGAAGAAACAGAGGAAGGGAGCTGAGGACCGGTATCCATCTCTCTCTGCTTCCTGACTGCGACTGCAATGTGACCAGCCACCTCGGATCCCAGCTACCACGACTTCCTGCCAGGGTGAACTTTGCCACCCTCAAACTGTGAGCCAAAAACTCTTCACCCCCTTTAGCTGCTCTTGCCTGCCGGGTGTTCTGTCACAGAAATGATGAAATAAACTAATAAATGCATCCTGGCATCCTGACATGAAATGGAACAGTGCCAGCCGGGGGTCTGGACCCAGAGTGACAGAAGTGGTTAAAGACAGAGAAGACACATACAAAAGCAGGCATGTCAACCTGCACCGAGGGAGATGCAAAGATCCTGAGCCAGGGTGCCTGTGGCCGCTCTGCCTTGGCTCTGTGCCTCGGTTCTAGGAAGTACTCATCTAGCAGTCAGCTAGGCTTGGGGTCACTGGGTGAGACAAGGAACAGGAAATTTTTGGTCAGAGGACACCTCAGGGTCTATCTCAGTCTCGATGGGTCATGGTCCCCACTCCAGGCTGTACCTGTGGCTCAAGACTCTCTGCTCACCCCCGCCTGCGTCACCACTATGGGCCAAACCATGTGCATGTGATCCTTGGAGACAGGACACCACAACCTAAGGCCGTCATGGGGGCAGGGGAAGCACTGCCCACTTGACCCTCGCCATCCGCCGTGTTCCATGAGACAGAACAGTTTTAGAGCAGGCATGGGAACATGGCGGCAGAATCCATTAAAGCAGGGGGGACAGATACCAAAGTGGACATTGGCCAAGGTGGGAATCGTGGGCAGAGACCCTGAGCTGTGTCTGGGGACAGCCAGGGAAACAAGAAAGCCTAGGAGGCGAACCCATGGATAAACCAACCCCATTACTGATGAGAGCAGAGAAAAATGGGAGGGCAGAAGCACAGGAATCCCCAAGGCCCCCACCCCAGACACCAGGACCTCACCCCTAACATAGACCCAAAGACCTCCTTCCTCTGCCCTAAACTCGCCCCAACTATGGCTTCCCCAGCTCAGGGGAGCCACCTTCCACCCTGGGCTCCACAGCAACAATGGTTCCTCCTCTCCCTGTGCTCTCCCTGGCATCCAGCTCTCCACTCAGCCCTTCCTCTCTCTTTCTATGCCTATCCGGTCTCCAGGATCCTGCAGACCTCGCATCTCCCTCCAGAGATCTAGGGCAACCGCTCCACTGCACCTGACCTATTAGCGGTGTGAGATGGAGCTGGGTTTTCAGTCCTTCTCAATTTTCTTATCTTTGAAATTAGCATAATGATAGTGTGACCTGTAGGGATGTTGGGAGGACTCAATGAGTCATCGCGCAACTGCCCTTGGCCCCGAGCCTCGCATGCAATAAAGGAAAGAGCGATTGGTAATTGAGCTCCTCCTCAGTCCCCACACTCTCCTGGTGTTCTGCCTTTCCAAATCACAGGCTTGACCTTCAGCTCCAAGGTCAAAGGCACCCATCAGCACTCTCTTTCCCCACAACCAGCTCTGCAAAGTGCTGTCTCTGTCATCAAGTGCTGAGTGACAAATGACCGGATCACAACCCTAACTTAAAACCAGAAATCCCACCTGCCTCACTAAATTATGAGTTAGGACACAGAGAACAGCCCGGCTCATTCGTGTGGCCTGTGGTAGGAGACCTCAGTTTCTCCCACGGTTCTTCCACAGAGTGGTCTAGCATGACAGCTGGCTCCCTCGGGGACCACTGATCCAAGGGAGGATCAGACTTCAAGGCCCTTCCAATGCTAGATTTAGGAGAGACAATCCCTTCAGTTTCTTGTCATTGTTTTTCTTCAGCTCATGTAGCCCAGGCTAGGATTGAGCCCATTATGACCTTGAACTCTTGATCCTCTACCTCCATCTCCAGAGTACTGGGACCATAGCAGGACAGGATTACATAGGACGTAGTGCCATTGTGGTGGGTGACTGCCACACCTTCTGTAGTGGCTGTCCCTGGTTGTCACCTTGACTATGTCTGGAATGAACTACAATCCAGAAGTGAAAAGCTCACCTGTGATTCTACTCTGGGGGCTGGGAGATACAAGTTTCTGACCTGGATCTCAGCATGGAACTCTTGAGGCTTAGTGGCTATGAATCCCAGAAGATTAAGACAGGGAGATGTCTGGGTTCAAAGTAACCTGGGATGAAGCAAGTCCCAGATCCAGGCGTGGTGGCACACACCTTTAATCTGGGCCACACCCTCTGCTGGAGACCTACATAAGGACATTGGGAGAAGGAAGACTCACTCTCTCTTCTTGGCCTGCTTGCCTTGTGGGACTGAGCAACTGCTAGATCCTTGGACTTCCATCCACAGCTGCTTCTGACCATTGTTGGGGAGTTGGACTACAGACTGTAAGTCATCAGCAAATTCCCTCACTCTATAGAGACTGCCCACAGGTTCTGTGACTCTAGCGAACCCTGACTGATACAACTTTCCAGGCCAAAGCCATTCACACCTCATGACTGTTCAGGGTGTTGGAACAATGTCTAAGCCAACCCTCCCAGCCTCTGCACACATGTATATAACACACACACACACACCTTACACATACAAACATATCATTTACACACACACCACATGCATGAACACACCACATACACATGTGCACACCACATCTACTATACCCACAAACACATGCAATATACACATACCACTCACACACACATACACTCTGCACACACACACACATACACACACACATCATTTACTCATAAACATACCACACATACGCACATCACACACACACATACACAAACACAGGAAAACACTCATGCACACAAACAGGCACACACACGCACAGCCAAAGTCAGCTGGCTCTCATAAATACATACAGTGCTAGGTCTCTTGGGCCATGCACTCCGTGTGGGACAGGGTGTCAACTCTCTTGTTTCTAGTTCCAGGAACAGCCTGGCCCAAGGGGAAGAGAGATGAACAGTAAGAAAGTGGGGGTGGGCGGGGGAGAAGAAAGGGAGGGAAGGAGAGGTGGAGGAGATGGGTCTGACAGGCGGGCTGAGGAAGAAGCCAAACTGAGGCTGGCCCACCACGTTCAGGTCTCCAGCCTGTTCACTGAGCGCCTCCCATTGGCCAGAAAAGGAAGCTCACCCTGCCTCACTCACAGGGTTCCTGCAGACTTGGGGCACAGGCCTTTAATTTTTATGTGTGCTTAGCCACTTGTCCTAGTGAGGAAATAATTTAATTAACTCTGAGAACCGTAATTAATTTTAATTGTTCATGGTAATTCATTGCTGAATACTCTATTAATAATTATTAAAATCTTAATGCCCAGTTACTGTCCTGT